>NC_084837.1:102280959-102580959 GCF_033115175.1 Lepus europaeus
ATCATGTTTGTTTGCCACAGTTCCTCTAGCTTTCTCCCTAGAAAATACGAATGTGTAGTGCTGGTGTCTCCATGTGGAACCAATTACCGATTCCAAGCACAAAATTAAGTGTTCCCCGATAAAAAACATTCAAAACAATAGAGTCCGTGGATAATATCAGGAATACAAAAACACAGAGGCTGTAGCAATATCTGGGATTGAGTTAGCCAAAACACAACCGGATATTTCCGGTTTCATCCAGTCATATCTGGACAAACTGGTGTGGAATTCGTATGCAATGGACCGAGAGAATCACAGTAGAAATGGTTTTGGAGAAAAGCAAAGTCTTTTCGTTAGGCAAGTGCAATTAGTGTTTCTGAGGTGCAAAATTAAATGTTGCCTGATAAAAACATTCAAAACAATACAGTCCATCAATAATATCCAGAAAACACAAACACACAGGCTTTCACAATGTTTCGGATTGAGTTAGCCAAAACTCAACAGTATATTTCTGTTTCATCGAATCATATCCGGACAAACTGGTGTGGAATTCGTATGCAATGGATTGAGAAAACCACAGTAAAAATGATTTTGGAGAAGAGCAAAGTCTTTTCGTTAGGCAAGTGCATAAAATGTCATCAATACAAACAGAAATATCATGTTTATTTCTCACAGTTCCTCTAGCTTTCTCCCTAGAAATACGAATGTGTAGAGCTGGTGTCTCCATGTGGAACCAATTACTGTATCCAAGCTTAAAATAAAATGTTCTCCGATAAAAAACATTCAAAACAATAAAGTCCGTGGATAATATCCAGAAAACACACACACTGAGGCTGTATTAATAGCTGGGATTGAGTTAGCCAAAACAAATCCGGATACTTTTTCACTTTCATTAAGGTCATATCCGGACAAAGTGGTGTGTAATTTCTATGCAATGCACTGAGAAAATCACAGTAAAAATGGTTTTGGAGAAAAGCAAAGTCTTTTCGTTAGGCAAGTGCATGAAATGTCATCTATACAAACAGATATATCATGTTTGTTTGCCGCAGTCCCAGTAGCTTTCTCCCTAGAAAATACGAATGTGTAGCGCTGGTGTCTCCATGTGGAACCAATTAGTGATTCCAAGCACAAAATTAAATGTTCCCTGATAAAAAACATTCAAAACAATAAAGTCCGTGGAAAATATCAGGAATACAAAAACACAGAGGCTGTAGCAATATCTGGCATTGAGTTAGCCAAAACACAACCGGATATTTCCGGTTTCATCCAGTCATACCTGGACAAACCGGTGTGGAATTTGTATGCAATGGACCGAGAAAATCACAGTAAAAATGGTTGTGGAGAAAAGCAAACTCTTTTCTTTAGGCAAGTCCATAAAATGTCATCTATACAAACAGAAATATCATGTTTGTTTGCCGAACTTCCTCTAGCTTTCTATCTAGAAAATACGAATGTGTGGAGCTGGTGTCCCCTTGATGAACCAATGAGTGTTTCAACGGTAGAAAATTAAATGTTCCCTGATAAAAAACATTCAAAACAATAAAGACCATCGATAATATCAAGAAAACACAAACACAGAGGCTTTCACAATATTTTGGATTGAGTTAGCCAAAACACAACCGGATATTTCTTGTTTCATCCAGTCATATCTGGACAAACTGGTGTGGAATTCGTATGCAATGGACCGAGAAAATCACAGTAAAATGGTTTTGGAGAAAAGCAAAGTCTTTTCGTTAGGCAAGTGCATAAAATGTCATCTATACAAACAGAAATATCATGTGTGTTTGCCACAGTTCCTCTAGCTTTCTCCCTAGAAAATACGAATGTGCAGTGCTGGTGTCTCCATGTGGAACCAATTACCGATTCCAAGCACAAAATTAAGTGTTCCCCGATAAAAAACATTCAAAACAATAGAGTCCGTGGATAATATCAGGAATACAAAAACACAGAGGCTGTAGCAATATCTGGGATTGAGTTAGCCAAAACACAACCGGATATTTCCGGTTTCATCCAGTCATATCTGGACAAACTGGTGTGGAATTCGTATGCAATGGACCGAGAGAATCACAGTAGAAATGGTTTTGGAGAAAAGCAAAGACTTTTCGTTAGGCAAGTGCAATTAGTGTTTCTGAGGTGCAAAATTAAATGTTGCCTGATAAAAACATTCAAAACAATAGAGTCCATCAATAATATCCAGAAAACACAAACACACAGGCTTTCACAATGTTTCGGATTGAGTTAGCCAAAACTCAACAGTATATTTCTGTTTCATCGAATCATATCCGGACAAACTGGTGTGGAATTCGTATGCAATGGATTGAGAAAACCACAGTAAAAATGATTTTGGAGAAGAGCAAAGTCTTTTCGTTAGGCAAGTGCATAAAATGTCATCAATACAAACAGAAATATCATGTTTATTTCTCACAGTTCCTCTAGCTTTCTCCCTAGAAATACGAATGTGTAGAGCTGGTGTCTCCATGTGGAACCAATTACTGTATCCAAGCTTAAAATAAAATGTTCTCCGATAAAAAACATTCAAAACAATAAAGTCCGTGGATAATATCCAGAAAACACACACACTGAGGCTGTATTAATAGCTGGGATTGAGTTAGCCAAAACAAATCCGGATACTTTTTCACTTTCATTAAGGTCATATCCGGACAAAGTGGTGTGTAATTTCTATGCAATGCACTGAGAAAATCACAGTAAAAATGGTTTTGGAGAAAAGCAAAGTCTTTTCGTTAGGCAAGTGCATGAAATGTCATCTATACAAACAGATATATCATGTTTGTTTGCCGCAGTCCCAGTAGCTTTCTCCCTAGAAAATACGAATGTGTAGCGCTGGTGTCTCCATGTGGAACCAATTAGTGATTCCAAGCACAAAATTAAATGTTCCCTGATAAAAAACATTCAAAACAATAAAGTCCGTGGAAAATATCAGGAATACAAAAACACAGAGGCTGTAGCAATATCTGGCATTGAGTTAGCCAAAACACAACCGGATATTTCCGGTTTCATCCAGTCATACCTGGACAAACCGGTGTGGAATTTGTATGCAATGGACCGAGAAAATCACAGTAAAAATGGTTGTGGAGAAAAGCAAACTCTTTTCTTTAGGCAAGTCCATAAAATGTCATCTATACAAACAGAAATATCATGTTTGTTTGCCGAACTTCCTCTAGCTTTCTATCTAGAAAATACGAATGTGTGGAGCTGGTGTCCCCTTGATGAACCAATGAGTGTTTCAACGGTAGAAAATTAAATGTTCCCTGATAAAAAACATTCAAAACAATAAAGTCCATCGATAATATCAAGAAAACACAAACACAGAGGCTTTCACAATATTTTGGATTGAGTTAGCCAAAACACAACCGGATATTTCTTGTTTCATCCAGTCATATCCGGACAAACTGGTGTGGAATTCGTATGCAATGGACCGAGAAAATCACAGTAAAATGGTTTTGGAGAAAAGCAAAGTCTTTTCGTTAGGCAAGTGCATAAAATGTCATCTATACAAACAGAAATATCATGTTTGTTTGCCACAGTTCCTCTAGCTTTCTCCCTAGAAAATACGAATGTGTAGTGCTGGTGTCTCCATGTGGAACCAATTACCGATTCCAAGCACAAAATTAAGTGTTCCCCGATAAAAAACATTCAAAACAATAGAGTCCGTGGATAATATCAGGAATACAAAAACACAGAGGCTGTAGCAATATCTGGGATTGAGTTAGCCAAAACACAACCGGATATTTCCGGTTTCATCCAGTCATATCTGGACAAACTGGTGTGGAATTCGTATGCAATGGACCGAGAGAATCACAGTAGAAATGGTTTTGGAGAAAAGCAAAGTCTTTTCGTTAGGCAAGTGCAATTAGTGTTTCTGAGGTTCAAAATTAAATGTTGCCTGATAAAAACATTCAAAACAATACAGTCCATCAATAATATCCAGAAAACACAAACACACAGGCTTTCACAATGTTTCGGATTGAGTTAGCCAAAACTCAACAGTATATTTCTGTTTCATCGAATCATATCCGGACAAACTGGTGTGGAATTCGTATGCAATGGATTGAGAAAACCACAGTAAAAATGATTTTGGAGAAGAGCAAAGTCTTTTCGTTAGGCAAGTGCATAAAATGTCATCAATACAAACAGAAATATCATGTTTATTTCTCACAGTTCCTCTAGTTTTCTCCCTAGAAATATGAATGTGTAGAGCTGGTGTCTCCATGTGGAACCAATTACTGTATCCAAGCTTAAAATAAAATGTTCTCCGATAAAAAACATTCAAAACAATAAAGTCCGTGGATAATATCCAGAAAACACACACACTGAGGCTGTATTAATAGCTGGGATTGAGTTAGCCAAAACAAATCCGGATACTTTTTCACTTTCATTAAGGTCATATCTGGACAAAGTGGTGTGTAATTTCTATGCAATGCACTGAGAAAATCACAGTAAAAATGGTTTTGGAGAAAAGCAAAGTCTTTTCGTTAGGCAAGTGCATGAAATGTCATCTATACAAACAGATATATCATGTTTGTTTGCCGCAGTCCCAGTAGCTTTCTCCCTAGAAAATACGAATGTGTAGCGCTGGTGTCTCCATGTGGAACCAATTAGTGATTCCAAGCACAAAATTAAATGTTCCCTGATAAAAAACATTCAAAACAATAAAGTCCGTGGAAAATATCAGGAATACAAAAACACAGAGGCTGTAGCAATATCTGGCATTGAGTTAGCCAAAACACAACCGGATATTTCCGGTTTCATCCAGTCATACCTGGACAAACCGGTGTGGAATTTGTATGCAATGGACCGAGAAAATCACAGTAAAAATGGTTGTGGAGAAAAGCAAACTCTTTTCTTTAGGCAAGTACATAAAATGTCATCTATTCCAACAGAAATATCATGTTTGTTTGCCGAACTTCCTCTAGCTTTCTATCTAGAAAATACGAATGTATGGAGCTGGTGTCCCCTTGATGAACCAATGAGTGTTTCAACGGTAGAAAATTAAATGTTCCCTGATAAAAAACATTCAAAACAATAAAGTCCATCGATAATATCAAGAAAACACAAACACAGAGGCTTTCACAATATTTTGGATTGAGTTAGCCAAAACACAACCGGATATTTCTTGTTTCATCCAGTCATATCCGGACAAACTGGTGTGGAATCCGTATGCAATGGACCGAGAAAATCACAGTAAAATGGTTTTGGAGAAAAGCAAAGTCTTTTCGTTAGGCAAGTGCATAAAATGTCATCTATACAAACAGAAATATCATGTTTGTTTGCCACAGTTCCTCTAGCTTTCTCCCTAGAAAATACGAATGTGTAGTGCTGGTGTCTCCATGTGGAACCAATTACCGATTCCAAGCACAAAATTAAATGTTCCCCGATAAAAAACATTCAAAACAATAAAGTCCGTGGATAATATCAGGAATACAAAAACACAGAGGCTGTAGCAATATCTGGGCTTGAGTTAGCCAAAACACAACCGGATACTTCCGGTTTCATCCAGTCATATCTGGACAAACTGGTGTGGAATTCGTATGCAATGGACCGAGAGAATCACAGTAGAAATGGTTTTGGAGAAAAGCAAAGTCTTTTCGTTAGGCAAGTGCAATTAGTGTTTCTGAGGTGCAAAATTAAATGTTGCCTGATAAAAACATTCAAAACAATACAGTCCACCCATAATATCCAGAAAACACAAACACACAGGCTTTCACAATGTTTCGGATTGAGTTAGCCAAAACTCAACAGTATATTTCTGTTTCATCGAATCATATCCGGACAAACTGGTGTGGAATTCGTATGCAATGGATTGAGAAAACCACAGTAAAAATGATTTTGGAGAAGAGCAAAGTCTTTTCATTAGGCAAGTGCATAAAATGTCATCAATACAAACAGAAATATCATGTTTATTTGTCACATTTCCTCTAGCTTTCTCCCTAGAAATACGAATGTGTAGAGCTGGTGTCTCCATGTGGAACCAATTACTGTATCCAAGCTTAAAATAAAATGTTCTCCGATAAAAAACATTCAAAACAATAAAGTCCAGTGATAATATCCAGAAAACACACACACTGAGGCTGTATTAATAGCTGGGATTGAGTTAGCCAAAACAAATCCGGATACTTTTTCACTTTCATTAAGGTCATATCTGGACAAACTGGTGTGTAATTTCTATGCAATTCACTGAGAAAATCACAGTAAAAATGGTTTTGGAGAAAAGCAAAGTCTTTTCGTTAGGCAAGTGCATGAAATGTCATCTATACAAACAGATATATCATGTTTGTTTGCCGCAGTCCCAGTAGCTTTCTCCCTAGAAAATACGAATGTGTAGCACTGGTGTCTCCATGTGGAACCAAATAGTGATTCCAAGCACAAAATTAAATGTTCCCTGATAAAAAACATTCAAAACAATACAGTCCGTGGAAAATATCAGGAATACAAAAACACAGAGGCTGTAGCAATATCTGGCATTGAGTTAGCCAAAACACAACCGGATATTTCTGGTTTCATCCAGTCATATCTGGACAAACTGGTGTGGAATTTGTATGCAATGGACCGAGAAAATCACAGTAAAAATGGTTGTGGAGAAAAGCAAACTCTTTTCTTTAGGCAAGTCCATAAAATGTCATCTATACAAACAGAAATATCATGTTTGTTTGCCGAACTTTCTCTAGCTTTCTATCTAGAAAATACGAATGTGTGGAGCTGGTGTCCCCTTGATGAACCAATGAGTGTTTCAACGGTAGAAAATTAAATGTTCCCTGATAAAAAAACATTCAAAACAATAAAGTCCATCGATAATATCAAGAAAACACAAACACAGAGGCTTTCACAATATTTTGGATTGAGTTAGCCAAAACACAACCGGATATTTCTTGTTTCATCCAGTCATATCCGGACAAACTAGTGTGGAATCCGTATGCAATGGACCGAGAAAATCACAGTAAAATGGTTTTGGAGAAAAGCAAAATCTTTTCGTTAGGCAAGTGCATAAAATGTCATCTATACAAACAGAAATATCATGTTTGTTTGCCACAGTTCCTCTAGCTTTCTCCCTAGAAAATACGAATGTGTAGTGCTGGTGTCTCCATGTGGAACCAATTACCGATTCCAAGCACAAAATTAAGTGTTCCCCGATAAAAAACATTCAAAACAATAGAGTCCGTGGATAATATCAGGAATACAAAAACACAGAGGCTGTAGCAATATCTGGGCTTGAGTTAGCCAAAACACAACCGGATATTTCCGGTTTCATCCAGTCATATCTGGACAAACTGGTGTGGAATTCGTATGCAATGGACCGAGAGAATCACAGTAGAAATGGTTTTGGAGAAAAGCAAAGTCTTTTCGTTAGGCAAGTGCAATTAGTGTTTCTGAGGTGCAAAATTAAATGTTGCCTGATAACAACATTCAAAACAATACAGTCCATCAATAATATCCAGAAAACACAAACACACAGGCTTTCACAATGTTTCGGATTGAGTTAGCCAAAACTCAACAGTATATTTCTGTTTCATCGAATCATATCCGGACAAACTGGTGTGGAATTCGTATGCAATGGATTGAGAAAACCACAGTAAAAATGATTTTGGAGAAGAGCAAAGTCTTTTCGTTAGGCAAGTGCATAAAATGTCATCAATACAAACAGAAATATCATGTTTATTTGTCACAGTTCCTCTAGCTTTCTCCCTAGAAATACGAATGTGTAGAGCTGGTGTCTCCATGTGGAACCAATTACTGTATCCAAGCTTAAAATAAAATGTTCTCCGATAAAAAACATTCAAAACAATAAAGTCCGTTGATAATATCCAGAAAACACACACACTGAGGCTGTATTAATAGCTGGGATTGAGTTAGCCAAAACAAATCCGGATACTTTTTCACTTTCATTAAGGTCATATCCGGACAAAGTGGTGTGTAATTTCTATGCAATGCACTGAGAAAATCACAGTAAAAATGGTTTTGGAGAAAAGCAAAGTCTTTTCGTTAGGCAAGTGCATGAAATGTCATCTATACAAACAGATATATCATGTTTGTTTGCCGCAGTCCCAGTAGCTTTCTCCCTAGAAAATACGAATGTGTAGCGCTGGTGTCTCCATGTGGAACCAATTAGTGATTCCAAGCCCAAAATTAAATGTTCCCTGATAAAAAACATTCAAAACAATAAAGTCCGTGGAAAATATCAGGAATACAAAAACACAGAGGCTGTAGCAATATCTGGCATTGAGTTAGCCAAAACACAACCGGATATTTCCGGTTTCATCCAGTCATACCTGGACAAACCGGTGTGGAATTTGTATGCAATGGACCGAGAAAATCACAGTAAAAATGGTTGTGGAGAAAAGCAAACTCTTTTCTTTAGGCAAGTCCATAAAATGTCATCTATACAAACAGAAATATCATGTTTGTTTGCCGAACTTCCTCTAGCTTTCTATCTAGAAAATACGAATGTATGGAGCTGGTGTCCCCTTGATGAACCAATGAGTGTTTCAACGGTAGAAAATTAAATGTTCCCTGATAAAAAACATTCAAAACAATAAAGTCCATCGATAATATCAAGAAAACACAAACACAGAGGCATTCACAATATTTTGGATTGAGTTAGCCAAAACACAACCGGATATTTCTTGTTTCATCCAGTCATATCCGGACAAACTGGTGTGGAATCCGTATGCAATGGACCGAGAAAATCACAGTAAAATGGTTTTGGAGAAAAGCAAAGTCTTTTCGTTAGGCAAGTGCATAAAATGTCATCTATACAAACAGAAATATCATGTTTGTTTGCCACAGTTCCTCTAGCTTTCTCCCTAGAAAATACGAATGTGTAGTGCTGGTGTCTCCATGTGGAACCAATTACCGATTCCAAGCACAAAATTAAATGTTCCCCGATAAAAAACATTCAAAACAATAAAGTCCGTGGATAATATCAGGAATACAAAAACACAGAGGCTGTAGCAATATCTGGGCTTGAGTTAGCCAAAACACAACCGGATACTTCCGGTTTCATCCAGTCATATCTGGACAAACTGGTGTGGAATTTGTATGCAATGGACCGAGAGAATCACAGTAGAAATGGTTTTGGAGAAAAGCAAAGTCTTTTCGTTAGGCAAGTGCAATTAGTGTTTCTGAGGTGCAAAATTAAATGTTGCCTGATAAAAACATTCAAAACAATACAGTCCACCCATAATATCTAGAAAACACAAACACACAGGCTTTCACAATGTTTCGGATTGAGTTAGCCAAAACTCAACAGTATATTTCTGTTTCATCGAATCATATCCGGACAAACTGGTGTGGAATTCGTATGCAATGGATTGAGAAAACCACAGTAAAAATGATTTTGGAGAAGAGCAAAGTCTTTTCGTTAGGCAAGTGCATAAAATGTCATCAATACAAACAGAAATATCATGTTTATTTGTCACATTTCCTCTAGCTTTCTCCCTAGAAATACGAATGTGTAGAGCTGGTGTCTCCATGTGGAACCAATTACTGTATCCAAGCTTAAAATAAAATGTTCTCCGATAAAAAACATTCAAAACAATAAAGTCCGTTGATAATATCCAGAAAACACACACACTGAGGCTGTATTAATAGCTGGGATTGAGTTAGCCAAAACAAATCCGGATACTTTTTCACTTTCATTAAGTTCATATCTGGACAAACTGGTGTGTAATTTCTATGCAATGCACTGAGAAAATCACAGTAAAAATGGTTTTGGAGAAAAGCAAAGTCTTTTCGTTAGGCAAGTGCATGAAATGTCATCTATACAAACAGATATATCATGTTTGTTTGCCGCAGTCCCAGTAGCTTTCTCCCTAGAAAATACGAATGTGTAGCGCTGGTGTCTCCATGTGGAACCAATTAGTGATTCCAAGCACAAAATTAAATGTTCCCTGATAAAAAACATTCAAAACAATAAAGTCCGTGGAAAATATCAGGAATAAAAAAACACAGAGGCTGTAGCAATATCTGGCATTGAGTTAGCCAAAACACAACCGGATATTTCTGGTTTCATCCAGTCATATCTGGACAAACTGGTGCGGAATTTGTATGCAATGGACCGAGAAAATCACAGTAAAAATGGTTGTGGAGAAAAGCAAACTCTTTTCTTTAGGCAAGTCCATAAAATGTCATCTATACAAACAGAAATATCATGTTTGTTTGCCGAACTTTCTCTAGCTTTCTATCTAGAAAATACGAATGTGTGGAGCTGGTGTCCCCTTGATGAACCAATGAGTGTTTCAACGGTAGAAAATTAAATGTTCCCTGATAAAAAACATTCAAAACAATAAAGTCCATCGATAATATCAAGAAAACACAAACACAGAGGCTTTCACAATATTTTGGATTGAGTTAGCCAAAACACAACCGGATATTTCTTGTTTCATCCAGTCATATCCGGACAAACTGGTGTGGAATCCGTATGCAATGGACCGAGAAAATCACAGTAAAATGGTTTTGGAGAAAAGCAAAGTCTTTTCGTTAGGCAAGTGCATAAAATGTCATCTATACAAACAGAAATATCATGTTTGTTTGCCACAGTTCCTCTAGCTTTCTCCCTAGAAAATACGAATGTGTAGTGCTGGTGTCTCCATGTGGAACCAATTACCGATTCCAAGCACAAAATTAAATGTTCCCCGATAAAAAACATTCAAAACAATAAAGTCCGTGGATATTATCAGGAATACAAAAACACAGAGGCTGTAGCAATATCTGGGATTGAGTTAGCCAAAACACAACCGGATATTTCCGGTTTCATCCAGTCATATCTGGACAAACTGGTGTGGAATTCGTATGCAATGGACCGAGAGAATCACAGTAGAAATGGTTTTGGAGAAAAGCAAAGTCTTTTCGTTAGGCAAGTGCAATTAGTGTTTCTGAGGTGCAAAATTAAATGTTGCCTGATAAAAACATTCAACACAATACAGTCCATCAATAATATCCAGAAAACACAAACACACAGGCTTTCACAATGTTTCGGATTGAGTTAGCCAAAACTCAACAGTATATTTCTGTTTCATCGAATCATATCCGGACAAACTGGTGTGGAATTCGTATGCAATGGATTGAGAAAACCACAGTAAAAATGATTTTGGAGAAGAGCAAAGTCTTTTCGTTAGGCAAGTGCATAAAATGTCATCAATACAAACAGAAATATCATGTTTATTTGTCACAGTTCCTCTAGCTTTCTCCCTAGAAATACGAATGTGTAGAGCTGGTGTCTCCATGTGGAACCAATTACTGTATCCAAGCTTAAAATAAAATGTTCTCCGATAAAAAACATTCAAAACAATAAAGTCCGTTGATAATATCCAGAAAACACACACACTGAGGCTGTATTAATAGCTGGGATTGAGTTAGCCAAAACAAATCCGGATACTTTTTCACTTTCATTAAGGTCATATCCGGACAAAGTGGTGTGTAATTTCTATGCAATGCACTGAGAAAATCACAGTAAAAATGGTTTTGGAGAAAAGCAAAGTCTTTTCGTTAGGCAAGTGCATGAAATGTCATCTATACAAACAGATATATCATGTTTGCTTGCCGCAGTCCCAGTAGCTTTCTCCCTAGAAAATACGAATGTGTAGCGCTGGTGTCTCCATGTGGAACCAATTAGTGATTCCAAGCACAAAATTAAATGTTCCCTGATAAAAAACATTCAAAACAATAAAGTCCGTGGAAAATATCAGGAATACAAAAACACAGAGGCTGTAGCAATATCTGGCATTGAGTTAGCCAAAACACAACCGGATATTTCCGGTTTCATCCAGTCATACCTGGACAAACCGGTGTGGAATTTGTATGCAATGTACCGAGAAAATCACAGTAATATGGTTGTGGAGAAAAGCAAACTCTTTTCTTTAGGCAAGTCCATAAAATGTCATCTATACAAACAGAAATATCATGTTTGTTTGCCGAACTTCCTCTAGCTTTCTATCTAGAAAATACGAATGTGTGGAGCTGGTGTCCCCTTGATGAACCAATGAGTGTTTCAACGGTAGAAAATTAAATGTTCCCTGATAAAAAACATTCAAAACAATAAAGTCCATCGATAATATCAAGAAAACACAAACACAGAGGCTTTCACAATATTTTGGATTGAGTTAGCCAAAACACAACCGGATATTTCTTGTTTCATCCAGTCATATCCGGACAAACTGGTGTGGAATTCGTATGCAATGGACCGAGAAAATCACAGTAAAATGGTTTTGGAGAAAAGCAAAGTCTTTTCGTTAGGCAAGTGCATAAAATGTTATCTATACAAACAGAAATATCATGTTTGTTTGCCACAGTTCCTCTAGCTTTCTCCCTAGAAAATACGAATGTGTAGTGCTGGTGTCTCCATGTGGAACCAATTACCGATTCCAAGCACAAAATTCAATGTTCCCCGATAAAAAACATTCAAAACAATAAAGTCCGTGGATAATATCAGGAATACAAAAACACAGAGGCTGTAGCAATATCTGGGATTGAGTTAGCCAAAACACAACCGGATATTTCCGGTTTCATCCAGTCATATCTGGACAAACTGGTGTGGAATTTGTATGCAATGGACCGAGAGAATCACAGTAGAAATGGTTTTGGAGAAAAGCAAAGTCTTTTCGTTAGGCAAGCGCAATTAGTGTTTCTGAGGTGCAAAATTAAATGTTGCCTGATAAAAACATTCAAAACAATACAGTCCATCAATAATATCCAGAAAACACAAACACACAGGCTTTCACAATGTTTCGGATTGAGTTAGCCAAAACTCAACAGTATATTTCTGTTTCATCGAATCATATCCGGACAAACTGGTGTGGAATTCGTATGCAATGGATTGAGAAAACCACAGTAAAAATGATTTTGGAGAAGAGCAAAATCTTTTTGTTAGGCAAGTGCATAAAATGTCATCAATACAAACAGAAATATCATGTTTATTTGTCACAGTTCCTCTAGCTTTCTCCCTAGAAATACGAATGTGTAGAGCTGGTGTCTCCATGTGGAACCAATTACTGTATCCAAGCTTAAAATAAAATGTTCTCCGATAAAAAACATTCAAAACAATAAAGTCCGTTGATAATATCCAGAAAACACACACACTGAGGCTGTATTAATAGCTGGGATTGAGTTAGCCAAAACAAATCCGGATACTTTTTCACTTTCATTAAGGTCATATCCGGACAAAGTGGTGTGTAATTTCTATGCAATGCACTGAGAAAATCACAGTAAAAATGGTTTTGGAGAAAAGCAAAGTCTTTTCGTTAGGCAAGTGCATGAAATGTCATCTATACAAACAGATATATCATGTTTGTTTGCCGCAGTCCCAGTAGCTTTCTCCCTAGAAAATACGAATGTGTAGCGCTGGTGTCTCCATGTGGAACCAATTAGTGATTCCAAGCACAAAATTAAATGTTCCCTGATAAAAAACATTCAAAACAATAAAGTCCGTGGAAAATATCAGGAATACAAAAACACAGAGGCTGTAGCAATATCTGGCATTGAGTTAGCCAAAACACAACCGGATATATCTGGTTTCATCCAGTCATATCTGGAGAAACTGGTGTGGAATTTGTATGCAATGGACCGAGAAAATCACAGTAAAAATGGTTGTGGAGAAAAGCAAACTCTTTTCTTTAGGCAAGTCCATAAAATGTCATCTATACAAACAGAAATATCATGCTTGTTTGCCGAACTTTCTCTAGCTTTCTATCTAGAAAATACGAATGTGTGGAGCTGGTGTCCCCTTGATGAACCAATGAGTGTTTCAACGGTAGAAAATTAAATGTTCCCTGATAAAAAACATTCAAAACAATAAAGTCCATCGATAATATCAAGAAAACACAAACACAGAGGCTTTCACAATATTTTGGATTGAGTTAGCCAAAACACAACCGGATATTTCTTGTTTCATCCAGTCATATCCGGACAAACTGGTGTGGAATCCGTATGCAATGGACCAAGAAAATCACAGTAAAATGGTTTTGGAGAAAAGCAAAGTCTTTTCGTTAGGCAAGTGCATAAAATGTCATCTATACAAACAGAAATATCATGTTTGTTTGCCACAGTTCCTCTAGCTTTCTCCCTAGAAAATACGAATGTGTAGTGCTGGTGTCTCCATGTGGAACCAATTACCGATTCCAAGCACAAAATTCAATGTTCCCCGATAAAAAACATTCAAAACAATAAAGTCCGTGGATAATATCAGGAATACAAAAACACAGAGGCTGTAGCAATATCTGGGATTGAGTTAGCCAAAACACAACCGGATATTTCCGGTTTCATCCAGTCATATCTGGACAAACTGGTGTGGAATTCGTATGCAATGGACCGAGAGAATCACAGTAGAAATGGTTTTGGAGAAAAGCAAAGTCTTTTCGTTAGGCAAGTGCAATTAGTGTTTCTGAGGTGCAAAATTAAATGTTGCCTGATAAAAACATTCAACACAATACAGTCCATCAATAATATCCAGAAAACACAAACACACAGGCTTTCACAATGTTTCGGATTGAGTTAGCCAAAACTCAACAGTATATTTCTGTTTCATCGAATCATATCCGGACAAACTGGTGTGGAATTCGTATGCAATGGATTGAGAAAACCACAGTAAAAATGATTTTGGAGAAGAGCAAAGTCTTTTCGTTAGGCAAGTGCATAAAATGTCATCAATACAAACAGAAATATCATGTTTATTTGTCACAGTTCCTCTAGCTTTCTCCCTAGAAATACGAATGTGTAGAGCTGGTGTCTCCATGTGGAACCAATTACTGTATCCAAGCTTAAAATAAAATGTTCTCCGATAAAAAACATTCAAAACAATAAAGTCCGTTGATAATATCCAGAAAACACACACACTGAGGCTGTATTAATAGCTGGGATTGAGTTAGCCAAAACAAATCCGGATACTTTTTCACTTTCATTAAGGTCATATCCGGACAAAGTGGTGTGTAATTTCTATGCAATGCACTGAGAAAATCACAGTAAAAATGGTTTTGGAGAAAAGCAAAGTCTTTTCGTTAGGCAAGTGCATGAAATGTCATCTATACAAACAGATATATCATGTTTGCTTGCCGCAGTCCCAGTAGCTTTCTCCCTAGAAAATACGAATGTGTAGCGCTGGTGTCTCCATGTGGAACCAATTAGTGATTCCAAGCACAAAATTAAATGTTCCCTGATAAAAAACATTCAAAACAATAAAGTCCGTGGAAAATATCAGGAATACAAAAACACAGAGGCTGTAGCAATATCTGGCATTGAGTTAGCCAAAACACAACCGGATATTTCCGGTTTCATCCAGTCATACCTGGACAAACCGGTGTGGAATTTGTATGCAATGTACCGAGAAAATCACAGTAATATGGTTGTGGAGAAAAGCAAACTCTTTTCTTTAGGCAAGTCCATAAAATGTCATCTATACAAACAGAAATATCATGTTTGTTTGCCGAACTTCCTCTAGCTTTCTATCTAGAAAATACGAATGTGTGGAGCTGGTGTCCCCTTGATGAACCAATGAGTGTTTCAACGGTAGAAAATTAAATGTTCCCTGATAAAAAACATTCAAAACAATAAAGTCCATCGATAATATCAAGAAAACACAAACACAGAGGCTTTCACAATATTTTGGATTGAGTTAGCCAAAACACAACCGGATATTTCTTGTTTCATCCAGTCATATCCGGACAAACTGGTGTGGAATTCGTATGCAATGGACCGAGAAAATCACAGTAAAATGGTTTTGGAGAAAAGCAAAGTCTTTTCGTTAGGCAAGTGCATAAAATGTTATCTATACAAACAGAAATATCATGTTTGTTTGCCACAGTTCCTCTAGCTTTCTCCCTAGAAAATACGAATGTGTAGTGCTGGTGTCTCCATGTGGAACCAATTACCGATTCCAAGCACAAAATTCAATGTTCCCCGATAAAAAACATTCAAAACAATAAAGTCCGTGGATAATATCAGGAATACAAAAACACAGAGGCTGTAGCAATATCTGGGATTGAGTTAGCCAAAACACAACCGGATATTTCCGGTTTCATCCAGTCATATCTGGACAAACTGGTGTGGAATTTGTATGCAATGGACCGAGAGAATCACAGTAGAAATGGTTTTGGAGAAAAGCAAAGTCTTTTCGTTAGGCAAGCGCAATTAGTGTTTCTGAGGTGCAAAATTAAATGTTGCCTGATAAAAACATTCAAAACAATACAGTCCATCAATAATATCCAGAAAACACAAACACACAGGCTTTCACAATGTTTCGGATTGAGTTAGCCAAAACTCAACAGTATATTTCTGTTTCATCGAATCATATCCGGACAAACTGGTGTGGAATTCGTATGCAATGGATTGAGAAAACCACAGTAAAAATGATTTTGGAGAAGAGCAAAATCTTTTTGTTAGGCAAGTGCATAAAATGTCATCAATACAAACAGAAATATCATGTTTATTTGTCACAGTTCCTCTAGCTTTATCCCTAGAAATACGAATGTGTAGAGCTGGTGTCTCCATGTGGAACCAATTACTGTATCCAAGCTTAAAATAAAATGTTCTCCGATAAAAAACATTCAAAACAATAAAGTCCGTTGATAATATCCAGAAAACACACACACTGAGGCTGTATTAATAGCTGGGATTGAGTTAGCCAAAACAAATCCGGATACTTTTTCACTTTCATTAAGGTCATATCCGGACAAAGTGGTGTGTAATTTCTATGCAATGCACTGAGAAAATCACAGTAAAAATGGTTTTGGAGAAAAGCAAAGTCTTTTCGTTAGGCAAGTGCATGAAATGTCATCTATACAAACAGATATATCATGTTTGTTTGCCGCAGTCCCAGTAGCTTTCTCCCTAGAAAATACGAATGTGTAGCGCTGGTGTCTCCATGTGGAACCAATTAGTGATTCCAAGCACAAAATTAAATGTTCCCTGATAAAAAACATTCAAAACAATAAAGTCCGTGGAAAATATCAGGAATACAAAAACACAGAGGCTGTAGCAATATCTGGCATTGAGTTAGCCAAAACACAACCGGATATATCTGGTTTCATCCAGTCATATCTGGAGAAACTGGTGTGGAATTTGTATGCAATGGACCGAGAAAATCACAGTAAAAATGGTTGTGGAGAAAAGCAAACTCTTTTCTTTAGGCAAGTCCATAAAATGTCATCTATACAAACAGAAATATCATGCTTGTTTGCCGAACTTTCTCTAGCTTTCTATCTAGAAAATACGAATGTGTGGAGCTGGTGTCCCCTTGATGAACCAATGAGTGTTTCAACGGTAGAAAATTAAATGTTCCCTGATAAAAAACATTCAAAACAATAAAGTCCATCGATAATATCAAGAAAACACAAACACAGAGGCTTTCACAATATTTTGGATTGAGTTAGCCAAAACACAACCGGATATTTCTTGTTTCATCCAGTCATATCCGGACAAACTGGTGTGGAATCCGTATGCAATGGACCAAGAAAATCACAGTAAAATGGTTTTGGAGAAAAGCAAAGTCTTTTCGTTAGGCAAGTGCATAAAATGTCATCTATACAAACAGAAATATCATGTTTGTTTGCCACAGTTCCTCTAGCTTTCTCCCTAGAAAATACGAATGTGTAGTGCTGGTGTCTCCATGTGGAACCAATTACCGATTCCAAGCACAAAATTCAATGTTCCCCGATAAAAAACATTCAAAACAATAAAGTCCGTGGATAATATCAGGAATACAAAAACACAGAGGCTGTAGCAATATCTGGGATTGAGTTAGCCAAAACACAACCGGATATTTCCGGTTTCATCCAGTCATATCTGGACAAACTGGTGTGGAATTTGTATGCAATGGACCGAGAGAATCACAGTAGAAATGGTTTTGGAGAAAAGCAAAGTCTTTTCGTTAGGCAAGTGCATGAAATGTCATCTATACAAACAGATATATCATGTTTGTTTGCCGCAGTCCCAGTAGCTTTCTCCCTAGAAAATACGAATGTGTAGCGCTGGTGTCTCCATGTGGAACCAATTAGTGATTCCAAGCCCAAAATTAAATGTTCCCTGATAAAAAACATTCAAAACAATAAAGTCCGTGGAAAATATCAGGAATACAAAAACACAGAGGCTGTAGCAATATCTGGCATTGAGTTAGCCAAAACACAACCGGATATTTCCGGTTTCATCCAGTCATACCTGGACAAACCGGTGTGGAATTTGTATGCAATGGACCGAGAAAATCACAGTAAAAATGGTTGTGGAGAAAAGCAAACTCTTTTCTTTAGGCAAGTCCATAAAATGTCATCTATACCAACAGAAATATCATGTTTGTTTGCCGAACTTCCTCTAGCTTTCTATCTAGAAAATACGAATGTGTGGAGCTGGTGTCCCCTTGATGAACCAATGAGTGTTTCAACGGTAGAAAATTAAATGTTCCCTGATAAAAAACATTCAAAACAATAAAGTCCATCGATAATATCAAGAAAACACAAACACAGAGGCTTTCACAATATTTTGGATTGAGTTAGCCAAAACACAACCGGATATTTCTTGTTTCATCCAGTCATATCCGGACAAACTGGTGTGGAATCCGTATGCAATGGACCGAGAAAATCACAGTAAAATGGTTTTGGAGAAAAGCAAAGTCTTTTCGTTAGGCAAGTGCATAAAATGTCATCTATACAAACAGAAATATCATGTTTGTTTGCCACAGTTCCTCTAGCTTTCTCCCTAGAAAATACGAATGTGTAGTGCTGGTGTCTCCATGTGGAACCAATTACCGATTCCAAGCACAAAATTAAATGTTCCCCGATAAAAAACATTCAAAACAATAAAGTCCGTGGATATTATCAGGAATACAAAAACACAGAGGCTGTAGCAATATCTGGGATTGAGTTAGCCAAAACACAACCGGATATTTCCGGTTTCATCCAGTCATATCTGGACAAACTGGTGTGGAATTCGTATGCAATGGACCGAGAGAATCACAGTAGAAATGGTTTTGGAGAAAAGCAAAGTCTTTTCGTTAGGCAAGTGCAATTAGTGTTTCTGAGGTGCAAAATTAAATGTTGCCTGATAAAAACATTCAAAACAATACAGTCCATCAATAATATCCAGAAAACACAAACACACAGGCTTTCACAATGTTTCGGATTGAGTTAGCCAAAACTCAACAGTATATTTCTGTTTTTTCGAATCATATCCGGACAAACTGGTGTGGAATTCGTATGCAATGGATTGAGAAAACCACAGTAAAAATGATTTTGGAGAAGAGCAAAGTCTTTTCGTTAGGCAAGTGCATAAAATGTCATCAATACAAACAGAAATATCATGTTTATTTGTCACAGTCCCTCTAGCTTTCTCCCTAGAAATACGAATGTGTAGAGCTGGTGTCTCCATGTGGAACCAATTACTGTATCCAAGCTTAAAATAAAATGTTCTCCAATAAAAAACATTCAAAACAATAAAGTCCGTTGATAATATCCAGAAAACACACACACTGAGGCTGTATTAATAGCTGGGATTGAGTTAGCCAAAACAAATCCAGATACTTTTTCACTTTCATTAAGGTCATATCCGGACAAACTGGTGTGTAATTTCTATGCAATGCACTGAGAAAATCACAGTAAAAATGGTTTTGGAGAAAAGCAAAGTCTTTTCGTTAGGCAAGTGCATGAAATGTCATCTATACAAACAGATATATCATGTTTGTTTGCCGCAGTCCCAGTAGCTTTCTCCCTAGAAAATACGAATGTGTAGCGCTGGTGTCTCCATGTGGAACCAATTAGTGATTCCAAGCACAAAATTAAATGTTCCCTGATAAAAAACATTCAAAACAATAAAGTCCGTGGAAAATATCAGGAATACAAAAACACAGAGGCTGTAGCAATATCTGGCATTGAGTTAGCCAAAACACAACCGGATATATCTGGTTTCATCCAGTCATATCTGGAGAAACTGGTGTGGAATTTGTATGCAATGGACCGAGAAAATCACAGTAAAAATGGTTGTGGAGAAAAGCAAACTCTTTTCTTTAGGCAAGTCCATAAAATGTCATCTATACAAACAGAAATATCATGCTTGTTTGCCGAACTTTCTCTAGCTTTCTATCTAGAAAATACGAATGTGTGGAGCTGGTGTCCCCTTGATGAACCAATGAGTGTTTCAACGGTAGAAAATTAAATGTTCCCTGATAAAAAACATTCAAAACAATAAAGTCCATCGATAATATCAAGAAAACACAAACACAGAGGCTTTCACAATATTTTGGATTGAGTTAGCCAAAACACAACCGGATATTTCTTGTTTCATCCAGTCATATCCGGACAAACTGGTGTGGAATCCGTATGCAATGGACCAAGAAAATCACAGTAAAATGGTTTTGGAGAAAAGCAAAGTCTTTTCGTTAGGCAAGTGCATAAAATGTCATCTATACAAACAGAAATATCATGTTTGTTTGCCACAGTTCCTCTAGCTTTCTCCCTAGAAAATACGAATGTGTAGTGCTGGTGTCTCCATGTGGAACCAATTACCGATTCCAAGCACAAAATTCAATGTTCCCCGATAAAAAACATTCAAAACAATAAAGTCCGTGGATAATATCAGGAATACAAAAACACAGAGGCTGTAGCAATATCTGGGATTGAGTTAGCCAAAACACAACCGGATATTTCCGGTTTCATCCAGTCATATCTGGACAAACTGGTGTGGAATTTGTATGCAATGGACCGAGAGAATCACAGTAGAAATGGTTTTGGAGAAAAGCAAAGTCTTTTCGTTAGGCAAGTGCATGAAATGTCATCTATACAAACAGATATATCATGTTTGTTTGCCGCAGTCCCAGTAGCTTTCTCCCTAGAAAATACGAATGTGTAGCGCTGGTGTCTCCATGTGGAACCAATTAGTGATTCCAAGCCCAAAATTAAATGTTCCCTGATAAAAAACATTCAAAACAATAAAGTCCGTGGAAAATATCAGGAATACAAAAACACAGAGGCTGTAGCAATATCTGGCATTGAGTTAGCCAAAACACAACCGGATATTTCCGGTTTCATCCAGTCATACCTGGACAAACCGGTGTGGAATTTGTATGCAATGGACCGAGAAAATCACAGTAAAAATGGTTGTGGAGAAAAGCAAACTCTTTTCTTTAGGCAAGTCCATAAAATGTCATCTATACCAACAGAAATATCATGTTTGTTTGCCGAACTTCCTCTAGCTTTCTATCTAGAAAATACGAATGTGTGGAGCTGGTGTCCCCTTGATGAACCAATGAGTGTTTCAACGGTAGAAAATTAAATGTTCCCTGATAAAAAACATTCAAAACAATAAAGTCCATCGATAATATCAAGAAAACACAAACACAGAGGCTTTCACAATATTTTGGATTGAGTTAGCCAAAACACAACCGGATATTTCTTGTTTCATCCAGTCATATCCGGACAAACTGGTGTGGAATCCGTATGCAATGGACCGAGAAAATCACAGTAAAATGGTTTTGGAGAAAAGCAAAGTCTTTTCGTTAGGCAAGTGCATAAAATGTCATCTATACAAACAGAAATATCATGTTTGTTTGCCACAGTTCCTCTAGCTTTCTCCCTAGAAAATACGAATGTGTAGTGCTGGTGTCTCCATGTGGAACCAATTACCGATTCCAAGCACAAAATTAAATGTTCCCCGATAAAAAACATTCAAAACAATAAAGTCCGTGGATATTATCAGGAATACAAAAACACAGAGGCTGTAGCAATATCTGGGATTGAGTTAGCCAAAACACAACCGGATATTTCCGGTTTCATCCAGTCATATCTGGACAAACTGGTGTGGAATTCGTATGCAATGGACCGAGAGAATCACAGTAGAAATGGTTTTGGAGAAAAGCAAAGTCTTTTCGTTAGGCAAGTGCAATTAGTGTTTCTGAGGTGCAAAATTAAATGTTGCCTGATAAAAACATTCAAAACAATACAGTCCATCAATAATATCCAGAAAACACAAACACACAGGCTTTCACAATGTTTCGGATTGAGTTAGCCAAAACTCAACAGTATATTTCTGTTTTTTCGAATCATATCCGGACAAACTGGTGTGGAATTCGTATGCAATGGATTGAGAAAACCACAGTAAAAATGATTTTGGAGAAGAGCAAAGTCTTTTCGTTAGGCAAGTGCATAAAATGTCATCAATACAAACAGAAATATCATGTTTATTTGTCACAGTCCCTCTAGCTTTCTCCCTAGAAATACGAATGTGTAGAGCTGGTGTCTCCATGTGGAACCAATTACTGTATCCAAGCTTAAAATAAAATGTTCTCCAATAAAAAACATTCAAAACAATAAAGTCCGTTGATACTATCCAGAAAACACACACACTGAGGCTGTATTAATAGCTGGGATTGAGTTAGCCAAAACAAATCCAGATACTTTTTCACTTTCATTAAGGTCATATCCGGACAAAGTGGTATGTAATTTCTATGCAATGCACTGAGAAAATCACAGTAAAAATGGTTTTGGAGAAAAGCAAAGTCTTTTCGTTAGGCAAGTGCATGAAATGTCATCTATACAAACAGATATATCATGTTTGTTTGCCGCAGTCCCAGTAGCTTTCTCCCTAGAAAATACGAATGTGTAGCGCTGGTGTCTCCATGTGGAACCAATTAGTGATTCCAAGCACAAAATTAAATGTTCCCTGATAAAAAACATTCAAAACAATAAAGTGCGTGGAAAATATCAGGAATACAAAAACACAGAGGCTGTAGCAATATCTGGCATTGAGTTAGCCAAAACACAACCGGATATTTCCGGTTTCATCCAGTCATATCTGGAGAAACTGGTGTGGAATTTGTATGCAATGGACCGAGAAAATCACAGTAAAAATGGTTGTGGAGAAAAGCAAACTCTTTTCTTTAGGCAAGTCCATAAAATGTCATCTATACAAACAGAAATATCATGCTTGTTTGCCGAACTTTCTCTAGCTTTCTATCTAGAAAATACGAATGTGTGGAGCTGGTGTCCCCTTGATGAACCAATGAGTGTTTCAACGGTAGAAAATTAAATGTTCCCTGATAAAAAACATTCAAAACAATAAAGTCCATCGATAATATCAAGAAAACACAAACACAGAGGCTTTCACAATATTTTGGATTGAGTTAGCCAAAACACAACCGGATATTTCTTGTTTCATCCAGTCATATCCGGACAAACTGGTGTGGAATCCGTATGCAATGGACCAAGAAAATCACAGTAAAATGGTTTTGGAGAAAAGCAAAGTCTTTTCGTTAGGCAAGTGCATAAAATGTCATCTATACAAACAGAAATATCATGTTTGTTTGCCACAGTTCCTCTAGCTTTCTCCCTAGAAAATACGAATGTGTAGTGCTGGTGTCTCCATGTGGAACCAATTACCGATTCCAAGCACAAAATTAAATGTTCCCCGATAAAAAACATTCAAAACAATAAAGTCCGTGGAAAATATCAGGAATACAAAAACACAGAGGCTGTAGCAATATCTGGCATTGAGTTAGCCAAAACACAACCGGATATTTCCGGTTTCATCCAGTCATATCTGGACAAACTGGTGTGGAATTTGTATGCAATGGACCGAGAGAATCACAGTAGAAATGGTTTTGGAGAAAAGCAAAGTCTTTTCATTAGGCAAGTGCATGAAATGTCATCTATACAAACAGATATATCATGTTTGTTTGCCGCAGTCCCAGTAGCTTTCTCCCTAGAAAATACGAATGTGTAGCGCTGGTGTCTCCATGTGGAACCAATTAGTGATTCCAAGCACAAAATTAAATGTTCCCTGATAAAAAACATTCAAAACAATAAAGTCCGTGGAAAATATCAGGAATACAAAAACACAGAGGCTGTAGCAATATCTGGCATTGAGTTAGCCAAAACACAACCGGATATTTCCGGTTTCATCCAGTCATACCTGGACAAACCGGTGTGGAATTTGTATGCAATGGACCGAGAAAATCACAGTAAAAATGGTTGTGGAGAAAAGCAAACTCTTTTATTTAGGCAAGTCCATAAAATGTCATCTATACAAACAGAAATATCATGTTTGTTTGCCGAACTTCCTCTAGCTTTCTATCTAGAAAATACGAATGTGTGGAGCTGGTGTCCCCTTGATGAACCAATGAGTGTTTCAACGGTAGAAAATTAAATGTTCCCTGATAAAAAACATTCAAAACAATAAAGTCCATCGATAATATCAAGAAAACACAAACACAGAGGCTTTCACAATATTTTGGATTGAGTTAGCCAAAACACAACCGGATATTTCTTGTTTCATCCAGTCATATCCGGACAAACTGGTGTGGAATTCGTATGCAATGGACCGAGAAAATCACAGTAAAATGGTTTTGGAGAAAAGCAAAGTCTTTTCGTTAGGCAAGTGCATAAAATGTCATCTATACAAACAGAAATATCATGTTTGTTTGCCACAGTTCCTCTAGCTTTCTCCCTAGAAAATACGAATGTGTAGTGCTGGTGTCTCCATGTGGAACCAATTACCGATTCCAAGCACAAAATTAAATGTTCCCCGATAAAAAAACATTCAAAACAATAAAGTCCGTGGATATTATCAGGAATACAAAAACACAGAGGCTGTAGCAATATCTGGGATTGAGTTAGCCAAAACACAACCGGATATTTCCGGTTTCATCCAGTCATATCTGGACAAACTGGTGTGGAATTCGTATGCAATGGACCAAGAGAATCACAGTAGAAATGGTTTTGGAGAAAAGCAAAGTCTTTTCGTTAGGCAAGTGCAATTAGTGTTTCTGAGGTGCAAAATTAAATGTTGCCTGATAAAAACATTCAAAACAATACAGTCCATCAATAATATCCAGAAAACACAAACACACAGGCTTTCACAATGTTTCGGATTGAGTTAGCCAAAACTCAACAGTATATTTCTGTTTCATCGAATCATATCCGGACAAACTGGTGTGGAATTCGTATGCAATGGATTGAGAAAACCACAGTAAAAATGATTTTGGAGAAGAGCAAAATCTTTTTGTTAGGCAAGTGCATAAAATGTCATCAATACAAACAGAAATATCATGTTTATTTGTCACAGTTCCTCTAGCTTTCTCCCTAGAAATACGAATGTGTAGAGCTGGTGTCTCCATGTGGAACCAATTACTGTATCCAAGCTTAAAATAAAATGTTCTCCGATAAAAAACATTCAAAACAATAAAGTCCGTTGATAATATCCAGAAAACACACACACTGAGGCTGTATTAATAGCTGGGATTGAGTTAGCCAAAACAAATCCGGATACTTTTTCACTTTCATTAAGGTCATATCCGGACAAAGTGGTGTGTAATTTCTATGCAATGCACTGAGAAAATCACAGTAAAAATGGTTTTGGAGAAAAGCAAAGTCTTTTCGTTAGGCAAGTGCATGAAATGTCATCTATACAAACAGATATATCATGTTTGCTTGCCGCAGTCCCAGTAGCTTTCTCCCTAGAAAATACGAATGTGTAGCGCTGGTGTCTCCATGTGGAACCAATTAGTGATTCCAAGCACAAAATTAAATGTTCCCTGATAAAAAACATTCAAAACAATAAAGTCCGTGGAAAATATCAGGAATACAAAAACACAGAGGCTGTAGCAATATCTGGCATTGAGTTAGCCAAAACACAACCGGATATTTCCGGTTTCATCCAGTCATATCTGGACAAACTGGTGTGGAATTTGTATGCAATGGACCGAGAAAATCACAGTAAAAATGGTTGTGGAGAAAAGCAAACTCTTTTCTTTAGGCAAGTCCATAAAATGTCATCTATACAAACAAAATATCATGCTTGTTTGCCGAACTTTCTCTAGCTTTCTATCTAGAAAATACGAATGTGTGGAGCTGGTGTCCCCTTGATGAACCAATGAGTGTTTCAACGGTAGAAAATTAAATGTTCCCTGATAAAAAACATTCAAAACAATAAAGTCCATCGATAATATCAAGAAAACACACACACTGAGGCTTTCACAATATTTTGGATTGAGTTAGCCAAAACACAACCGGATATTTCTTGTTTCATCCAGTCATATCCGGACAAACTGGTGTGGAATCCGTATGCAATGGACCGAGAAAATCACAGTAAAATGGTTTTGGAGAAAAGCAAAGTCTTTTCGTTAGGCAAGTGCATAAAATGTCATCTATACAAACAGAAATATCATGTTTGTTTGCCACAGTTCCTCTAGCTTTCTCCCTAGAAAATACGAATGTGTAGTGCTGGTGTCTCCATGTGGAACCAATTACCGATTCCAAGCACAAAATTAAATGTTCCCCGATAAAAAACATTCAAAACAATAAAGTCCGTGGATAATATCAGGAATACAAAAACACAGAGGCTGTAGCAATATCTGGCATTGAGTTAGCCAAAACACAACCGGATATTTCCGGTTTCATCCAGTCATATCTGGACAAACTGGTGTGGAATTTGTATGCAATGGACCGAGAGAATCACAGTAGAAATGGTTTTGGAGAAAAGCAAAGTCTTTTCATTAGGCAAGTGCATGAAATGTCATCTATACAAACAGATATATCATGTTTGTTTGCCGCAGTCCCAGTAGCTTTCTCCCTAGAAAATACGAATGTGTAGCGCTGGTGTCTCCATGTGGAACCAATTAGTGATTCCAAGCACAAAATTAAATGTTCCCTGATAAAAAACATTCAAAACAATAAAGTGCGTGGAAAATATCAGGAATACAAAAACACAGAGGCTGTAGCAATATCTGGCATTGAGTTAGCCAAAACACAACCGGATATTTCCGGTTTCATCCAGTCATACCTGGACAAACCGGTGTGGAATTTGTATGCAATGGACCGAGAAAATCACAGTAAAAATGGTTGTGGAGAAAAGCAAAGTCTTTTCTTTAGGCAAGTCCATAAAATGTCATCTATACCAACAGAAATATCATGTTTGTTTGCCGAACTTCCTCTAGCTTTCTATCTAGAAAATACGAATGTGTGGAGCTGGTGTCCCCTTGATGAACCAATGAGTGTTTCAACGGTAGAAAATTAAATGTTCCCTGATAAAAAACATTCAAAACAATAAAGTCCATCGATAATATCAAGAAAACACAAACACAGAGGCTTTCACAATATTTTGGATTGAGTTAGCCAAAACACAACCGGATATTTCTTGTTTCATCCAGTCATATCCGGACAAACTGGTGTGGAATCCGTATGCAATGGACCGAGAAAATCACAGTAAAATGGTTTTGGAGAAAAGCAAAGTCTTTTCGTTAGGCAAGTGCATAAAATGTCATCTATACAAACAGAAATATCAGGTTTGTTTGCCACAGTTCCTCTAGCTTTCTCCCTAGAAAATACGAATGTGTAGTGCTGGTGTCTCCATGTGGAACCAATTACCGATTCCAAGCACAAAATTAAATGTTCCCCGATAAAAAACATTCAAAACAATAAAGTCCGTGGATATTATCAGGAATACAAAAACACAGAGGCTGTAGCAATATCTGGGATTGAGTTAGCCAAAACACAACCGGATATTTCCGGTTTCATCCAGTCATATCTGGACAAACTGGTGTGGAATTCGTATGCAATGGACCGAGAGAATCACAGTAGAAATGGTTTTGGAGAAAAGCAAAGTCTTTTCGTTAGGCAAGTGCAATTAGTGTTTCTGAGGTTCAAAATTAAATGTTGCCTGATAAAAACATTCAAAACAATACAGTCCATCAATAATATCCAGAAAACACAAACACACAGGCTTTCACAATGTTTCGGATTGAGTTAGCCAAAACTCAACAGTATATTTCTGTTTCATCGAATCATATCCGGACAAACTGGTGTGGAATTCGTATGCAATGGATTGAGAAAACCACAGTAAAAATGATTTTGGAGAAGAGCAAAGTCTTTTCGTTAGGCAAGTGCATAAAATGTCATCAATACAAACAGAAATATCATGTTTATTTGTCACAGTCCCTCTAGCTTTCTCCCTAGAAATACGAATGTGTAGAGCTGGTGTCTCCATGTGGAACCAATTACTGTATCCAAGCTTAAAATAAAATGTTCTCCAATAAAAAACATTCAAAACAATAAAGTCCGTTGATAATATCCAGAAAACACACACACTGAGGCTGTATTAATAGCTGGGATTGAGTTAGCCAAAACAAATCCGGATACTTTTTCACTTTCATTAAGGTCATATCCGGACAAAGTGGTGTGTAATTTCTATGCAATGCACTGAGAAAATCACAGTAAAAATGGTTTTGGAGAAAAGCAAAGTCTTTTCGTTAGGCAAGTGCATGAAATGTCATCTATACAAACAGATATATCATGTTTGTTTGCCGCAGTCCCAGTAGCTTTCTCCCTAGAAAATACGAATGTGTAGCGCTGGTGTCTCCATGTGGAACATATTAGTGATTCCAAGCACAAAATTAAATGTTCCCTGATAAAAAACATTCAAAACAATAAAGTCCGTGGAAAATATCAGGAATACAAAAACACAGAGGCTGTAGCAATATCTGGCATTGAGTTAGCCAAAACACAACCGGATATTTCCGGTTTCATCCAGTCATACCTGGACAAACCGGTGTGGAATTTGTATGCAATGGACCGAGAAAATCACATAATATGGTTGTGGAGAAAAGCAAACTCTTTTCTTTAGGCAAGTCCATAAAATGTCATCTATACAAACAGAAATATCATGTTTGTTTGCCGAACTTCCTCTAGCTTTCTATCTAGAAAATACGAATGTGTGGAGCTGGTGTCCCCTTGATGAACCAATGAGTGTTTCAACGGTAGAAAATTAAATGTTCCCTGATAAAAAACATTCAAAACAATAAAGTCCATCGATAATATCAAGAAAACACAAACACAGAGGCTTTCACAATATTTTGGATTGAGTTAGCCAAAACACAACCGGATATTTCTTGTTTCATCCAGTCATATCCGGACAAACTGGTGTGGAATCCGTATGCAATGGACCGAGAAAATCACAGTAAAATGGTTTTGGAGAAAAGCAAAGTCTTTTCGTTAGGCAAGTGCATAAAATGTCATCTATACAAACAGAAATATCATGTTTGTTTGCCACAGTTCCTCTAGCTTTCTCCCTAGAAAATACGAATGTGTAGTGCTGGTGTCTCCATGTGGAACCAATTACCGATTCCAAGCACAAAATTCAATGTTCCCCGATAAAAAACATTCAAAACAATAAAGTCCGTGGATAATATCAGGAATACAAAAACACAGAGGCTGTAGCAATATCTGGCATTGAGTTAGCCAAAACACAACCGGATATTTCCGGTTTCATCCAGTCATATCTGGACAAACTGGTGTGGAATTTGTATGCAATGGACCGAGAGAATCACAGTAGAAATGGTTTTGGAGAAAAGCAAAGTCTTTTCATTAGGCAAGTATATGAAATGTCATCTATACAAACAGATATATCATGTTTGTTTGCCGCAGTCCCAGTAGCTTTCTCCCTAGAAAATACGAATGTGTAGCGCTGGTGTCTCCATGTGGAACCAATTAGTGATTCCAAGCACAAAATTAAATGTTCCCTGATAAAAAACATTCAAAACAATAAAGTCCGTGGAAAATATCAGGAATACAAAAACACAGAGGCTGTAGCAATATCTGGCATTGAGTTAGCCAAAACACAACCGGATATTTCCGGTTTCATCCAGTCATACCTGGACAAACCGGTGTGGAATTTGTATGCAATGGACCGAGAAAATCACAGTAAAAATGGTTGTGGAGAAAAGCAAACTCTTTTCTTTAGGCAAGTCCATAAAATGTCATCTATACAAACAGAAATATCATGTTTGTTTGCCGAACTTCCTCTAGCTTTCTATCTAGAAAATACGAATGTGTGGAGCTGGTGTCCCCTTGATGAACCAATGAGTGTTTCAACGGTAGAAAATTAAATGTTCCCTGATAAAAAACATTCAAAACAATAAAGTCCATCGATAATATCAAGAAAACACAAACACAGAGGCTTTCACAATATTTTGGATTGAGTTAGCCAAAACACAACCGGATATTTCTTGTTTCATCCAGTCATATCCGGACAAACTGGTGTGGAATCCGTATGCAATTGACCGAGAAAATCACAGTAAAATGGTTTTGGAGAAAAGCAAAGTCTTTTCGTTAGGCAAGTGCATAAAATGTCATCTATACAAACAGAAATATCAGGTTTGTTTGCCACAGTTCCTCTAGCTTTCTCCCTAGAAAATACGAATGTGTAGTGCTGGTGTCTCCATGTGGAACCAATTACCGATTCCAAGCACAAAATTAAATGTTCCCCGATAAAAAACATTCAAAACAATAAAGTCCGTGGATATTATCAGGAATACAAAAACACAGAGGCTGTAGCAATATCTGGGATTGAGTTAGCCAAAACACAACCGGATATTTCCGGTTTCATCCAGTCATATCTGGACAAACTGGTGTGGTATTTGTATGCAATGGACCGAGAGAATCACAGTAGAAATGGTTTTGGAGAAAAGCAAAGTCTTTTCGTTAGGCAAGTGCAATTAGTGTTTCTGAGGTGCAAAATTAAATGTTGCCTGATAAAAACATTCAAAACAATACAGTCCATCAATAATATCCAGAAAACACAAACACACAGGCTTTCACAATGTTTCGGATTGAGTTAGCCAAAACTCAACAGTATATTTCTGTTTCATCGAATCATATCCGGACAAACTGGTGTGGAATTCGTATGCAATGGATTGAGAAAACCACAGTAAAAATGATTTTGGAGAAGAGCAAAATCTTTTTGTTAGGCAAGTGCATAAAATGTCATCAATACAAACAGAAATATCATGTTTATTTCTCACAGTTCCTCTAGCTTTCTCCCTAGAAATACGAATGTGTAGAGCTGGTGTCTCCATGTGGAACCAATTACTGTATCCAAGCTTAAAATAAAATGTTCTCCGATAAAAAACATTCAAAACAATAAAGTCCGTGGATAATATCCAGAAAACACACACACTGAGGCTGTATTAATAGCTGGGATTGAGTTAGCCAAAACAAATCCGGATACTTTTTCACTTTCATTAAGGTCATATCCGGACAAAGTGGTGTGTAATTTCTATGCAATGCACTGAGAAAATCACAGTAAAAATGGTTTTGGAGAAAAGCAAAGTCTTTTCGTTAGGCAAGTGCATGAAATGTCATCTATACAAACAGATATATCATGTTTGTTTGCCGCAGTCCCAGTAGCTTTCTCCCTAGAAAATACGAATGTGTAGCGCTGGTGTCTCCATGTGGAACCAATTAGTGATTCCAAGCACAAAATTAAATGTTCCCTGATAAAAAACATTCAAAACAATAAAGTCCGTGGAAAATATCAGGAATACAAAAACACAGAGGCTGTAGCAATATCTGGCATTGAGTTAGCCAAAACACAACCGGATATTTCCGGTTTCATCCAGTCATATCTGGACAAACTGGTGTGGAATTTGTATGCAATGGACCGAGAAAATCACAGTAAAAATGGTTGTGGAGAAAAGCAAACTCTTTTCTTTAGGCAAGTCCATAAAATGTCATCTATACAAACAAAATATCATGCTTGTTTGCCGAACTTTCTCTAGCTTTCTATCTAGAAAATATGAATGTGTGGAGCTGGTGTCCCCTTGATGAACCAATGAGTGTTTCAACGGTAGAAAATTAAATGTTCCCTGATAAAAAACATTCAAAACAATAAAGTCCATCGATAATATCAAGAAAACACAAACACAGAGGCTTTCACAATATTTTGGATTGAGTTAGCCAAAACACAACCGGATATTTCTTGTTTCATCCAGTCATATCCGGACAAACTGGTGTGGAATCCGTATGCAATGGACCGAGAAAATCACAGTAAAATGGTTTTGGAGAAAAGCAAAGTCTTTTCATTAGGCAAGTGCATAAAATGTCATCTATACAAACAGAAATATCATGTGTGTTTGCCACAGTTCCTCTAGCTTTCTCCCTAGAAAATACGAATGTGTAGTGCTGGTGTCTCCATGTGGAACCAATTACCGATTCCAAGCACAAAATTCAATGTTCCCCGATAAAAAACATTCAAAACAATAAAGTCCGTGGATAATATCAGGAATACAAAAACACAGAGGCTGTAGCAATATCTGGCATTGAGTTAGCCAAAACACAACCGGATATTTCCGGTTTCATCCAGTCATATCTGGACAAACTGGTGTGGAATTTGTATGCAATGGACCGAGAGAATCACAGTAGAAATGGTTTTGGAGAAAAGCAAAGTCTTTTCATTAGGCAAGTGCATGAAATGTCATCTATACAAACAGATATATCATGTTTGTTTGCCGCAGTCCCAGTAGCTTTCTCCCTAGAAAATACGAATGTGTAGCGCTGGTGTCTCCATGTGGAACCAATTAATGATTCCAAGCCCAAAATTAAATGTTCCCTGATAAAAAACATTCAAAACAATAAAGTCCGTGGAAAATATCAGGAATACAAAAACACAGAGGCTGTAGCAATATCTGGCATTGAGTTAGCCAAAACACAACCGGATATTTCCGGTTTCATCCAGTCATACCTGGACAAACCGGTGTGGAATTTGTATGCAATGGACCGAGAAAATCACAGTAAAAATGGTTGTGGAGAAAAGCAAACTCTTTTCTTTAGGCAAGTCCATAAAATGTCATCTATACAAACAGAAATATCATGTTTGTTTGCCGAACTTCCTCTAGCTTTCTATCTAGAAAATACGAATGTGTGGAGCTGGTGTCCCCTTGATGAACCAATGAGTGTTTCAACGGTAGAAAATTAAATGTTCCCTGATAAAAAACATTCAAAACAATAAAGTCCATCGATAATATCAAGAAAACACAAACACAGAGGCTTTCACAATATTTTGGATTGAGTTAGCCAAAACACAACCGGATATTTCTTGTTTCATCCAGTCATATCCGGACAAACTGGTGTGGAATCCGTATGCAATGGACCGAGAAAATCACAGTAAAATTGTTTTGGAGAAAAGCAAAGTCTTTTCGTTAGGCAAGTGCATAAAATGTCATCTATACAAACAGAAATATCAGGTTTGTTTGCCACAGTTCCTCTAGCTTTCTCCCTAGAAAATACGAATGTGTAGTGCTGGTGTCTCCATGTGGAACCAATTACCGATTCCAAGCACAAAATTAAATGTTCCCCGATAAAAAACATTCAAAACAATAAAGTCCGTGGATAATATCAGGAATACAAAAACACAGAGTCTGTAGCAATATCTGGGATTGAGTTAGCCAAAACACAACCGGATATTTCCGGTTTCATCCAGTCATATCTGGACAAACTGGTGTGGAATTTGTATGCAATGGACCGAGAGAATCACAGTAGAAATGGTTTTGGAGAAAAGCAAAGTCTTTTCGTTAGGCAAGTGCAATTAGTGTTTCTGAGGTGCAAAATTAAATGTTGCCTGATAAAAACATTCAAAACAATACAGTCCATCAATAATATCCAGAAAACACAAACACACAGGCTTTCACAATGTTTCGGATTGAGTTAGCCAAAACTCAACAGTATATTTCTGTTTCATCGAATCATATCCGGAAAAACTGGTGTGGAATTCGTATGCAATGGATTGAGAAAACCACAGTAAAAATGATTTTGGAGAAGAGCAAAATAAAATGTTAGGCAAGTGCATAAAATGTCATCAATACAAACAGAAATATCATGTTTATTTGTCACAGTCCCTCTAGCTTTCTCCCTAGAAATACGAATGTGTAGAGCTGGTGTCTCCATGTGGAACCAATTACTGTATCCAAGCTTAAAATAAAATGTTCTCCGATAAAAAACATTCAAAACAATAAAGTCCATTGATAATATCCAGAAAACACACACACTGAGGCTGTATTAATAGCTGGGATTGAGTTAGCCAAAACAAATCCGGATACTTTTTCACTTTCATTAAGGTCATATCCGGACAAAGTGGTGTGTAATTTCTATGCAATGCACTGAGAAAATCACAGTAAAAATGGTTTTGGAGAAAAGCAAAGTCTTTTCGTTAGGCAAGTGCATGAAATGTCATCTATACAAACAGATATATCATGTTTGTTTGCCGCAGTCCCAGTAGCTTTCTCCCTAGAAAATACGAATGTGTAGCGCTGGTGTCTCCATGTGGAACCAATTAGTGATTCCAAGCACAAAATTAAATGTTCCCTGATAAAAAAACATTCAAAACAATGAAGTCCGTGGAAAATATCAGGAATACAAAAACACAGAGGCTGTAGCAATATCTGGCATTGAGTTAGCCAAAACACAACCGGATATTTCCGGTTTCATCCAGTCATATCTGGACAAACTGGTGTGGAATTTGTATGCAATGGACCGAGAAAATCACAGTAAAAATGGTTGTGGAGAAAAGCAAACTCTTTTCTTTAGGCAAGTCCATAAAATGTCATCTATACAAAAAAAATATCATGCTTGTTTGCCGAACTTTCTCTAGCTTTCTATCTAGAAAATACGAATGTGTGGAGCTGGTGTCCCCTTGATGAACCAATGAGTGTTTCAACGGTAGAAAATTAAATGTTCCCTGATAAAAAACATTCAAAACAATAAAGTCCATCGATAATATCAAGAAAACACAAACACAGAGGCTTTCACAATATTTTGGATTGAGTTAGCCAAAACACAACCGGATATTTCTTGTTTCATCCAGTCATATCCGGACAAACTGGTGTGGAATCCGTATGCAATGGACCGAGAAAATCACAGTAAAATGGTTTTGGAGAAAAGCAAAGTCTTTTCGTTAGGCAAGTGCATAAAATGTCATCTATACAAACAGAAATATCATGTTCGTTTGCCACAGTTCCTCTAGCTTTCTCCCTAGAAAATACGAATGTGTAGTGCTGGTGTCTCCATGTGGAACCAATTACCGATTCCAAGCACAAAATTAAATGTTCCCCGATAAAAAACATTCAAAACAATAAAGTCCGTGGATAATATCAGGAATACAAAAACACAGAGGCTGTAGCAATATCTGGCATTGAGTTAGCCAAAACACAACCGGATATTTCCGGTTTCATCCAGTCATATCTGGACAAACTGGTGTGGAATTTGTATGCAATGGACCGAGAGAATCACAGTAGAAATGGTTTTGGAGAAAAGCAAAGTCTTTTCATTAGGCAAGTGCATGAAATGTCATCTATACAAACAGATATATCATGTTTGTTTGCCGCAGTCCCAGTAGCTTTCTCCCTAGAAAATACGAATGTGTAGCGCTGGTGTCTCCATGTGGAACCAATTAGTGATTCCAAGCCCAAAATTAAATGTTCCCTGATAAAAAACATTCAAAACAATAAAGTCCGTGGAAAATATCAGGAATACAAAAACACAGAGGCTGTAGCAATATCTGGCATTGAGTTAGCCAAAACACAACCGGATATTTCCGGTTTCATCCAGTCATACCTGGACAAACCGGTGTGGAATTTGTATGCAATGGACCGAGAAAATCACAGTAAAAATGGTTGTGGAGAAAAGCAAACTCTTTTCTTTAGGCAAGTCCATAAAATGTCATCTATACAAACAGAAATATCATGTTTGTTTGCCGAACTTCCTCTAGCTTTCTATCTAGAAAATACGAATGTGTGGAGCTGGTGTCCCCTTGATGAACCAATGAGTGTTTCAACGGTAGAAAATTAAATGTTCCCTGATAAAAAACATTCAAAACAATAAAGTCCATCGATAATATCAAGAAAACACAAACACAGAGGCTTTCACAATATTTCGAATTGAGTTAGCCAAAACACAACCGGATATTTCTTGTTTCATCCAGTCATATCCGGACAAACTGGTGTGGAATCCGTATGCAATGGACCGAGAAAATCACAGTAAAATGGTTTTGGAGAAAAGCAAAGTCTTTTCGTTAGGCAAGTGCATAAAATGTCATCTATACAAACAGAAATATCATGTTTGTTTGCCACAGTTCCTCTAGCTTTCTCCCTAGAAAATACGATTGTGTAGTGCTGGTGTCTCCATGTGGAACCAATTACCGATTCCAAGCACAAAATTAAATGTTCCCCGATAAAAAACATTCAAAACAATAAAGTCCGTGGATAATATCAGGAATACAAAAACACAGAGGCTGTAGCAATATCTGGGATTGAGTTAGCCAAAACACAACCGGATACTTCCGGTTTCATCCAGTCATATCTGGACAAACTGGTGTGGAATTCGTATGCAATGGACCGAGAGAATCACAGTAGAAATGGTTTTGGAGAAAAGCAAAGTCTTTTCGTTAGGCAAGTGCAATTAGTGTTTCTGAGGTGCAAAATTAAATGTTGCCTGATAAAAACATTCAAAACAATACAGTCCATCAATAATATCCAGAAAACACAAACACACAGGCTTTCACAATGTTTCGGATTGAGTTAGCCAAAACTCAACAGTATATTTCTGTTTCATCGAATCATATCCGGACAAACTGGTGTGGAATTCGTATGCAATGGATTGAGAAAACCACAGTAAAAATGATTTTGGAGAAGAGCAAAGTCTTTTCGTTAGGCAAGTGCATAAAATGTCATCAATACAAACAGAAATATCATGTTTATTTGTCACAGTTCCTCTAGCTTTCTCCCTAGAAATACGAATGTGTAGAGCTGGTGTCTCCATGTGGAACCAATTACTGTATCCAAGCTTAAAATAAAATGTTCTCCGATAAAAAACATCCAAAACAATAAAGTCCGTTGATAATATCCAGAAAACACACACACTGAGGCTGTATTAATAGCTGGGATTGAGTTAGCCAAAACAAATCCGGATACTTTTTCACTTTCATTAAGGTCATATCCGGACAAAGTGGTGTGTAATTTCTATGCAATGCACTGAGAAAATCACAGTAAAAATGGTTTTGGAGAAAAGCAAAGTCTTTTCGTTAGGCAAGTGCATAAAATGTCATCTATACAAACAGAAATATCATGTTTGTTTGCCACAGTTCCTCTAGCTTTCTCCCTAGAAAATACGAATGTGTAGTGCTGGTGTCTCCATGTGGAACCAATTACCGATTCCAAGCACAAAATTCAATGTTCCCCGATAAAAAACATTCAAAACAATAAAGTCCGTGGATAATATCAGGAATACAAAAACACAGAGGCTGTAGCAATATCTGGCATTGAGTTAGCCAAAACACAACCGGATATTTCCGGTTTCATCCAGTCATATCTGGACAAACTGGTGTGGAATTTGTATGCAATGGACCGAGAGAATCACAGTAGAAATGGTTTTGGAGAAAAGCAAAGTCTTTTCATTAGGCAAGTGCATGAAATGTCATCTATACAAACAGATATATCATGTTTGTTTGCCGCAGTCCCAGTAGCTTTCTCCCTAGAAAATACGAATGTGTAGCGCTGGTGTCTCCATGTGGAACCAATTAGTGATTCCAAGCACAAAATTAAATGTTCCCTGATAAAAAACATTCAAAACAATAAAGTCCGTGGAAAATATCAGGAATACAAAAACACAGAGGCTGTAGCAATATCTGGCATTGAGTTAGCCAAAACACAACCGGATATTTCCGGTTTCATCCAGTCATACCTGGACAAACCGGTGTGGAATTTGTATGCAATGGACCGAGAAAATCACAGTAAAAATGGTTGTGGAGAAAAGCAAACTCTTTTCTTTAGGCAAGTCCATAAAATGTCATCTATACAAACAGAAATATCATGTTTGTTTGCCGAACTTCCTCTAGCTTTCTATCTAGAAAATACGAATGTGTGGAGCTGGTGTCCCCTTGATGAACCAATGAGTGTTTCAACGGTAGAAAATTAAATGTTCCCTGATAAAAAACATTCAAAACAATAAAGTCCATCGATAATATCAAGAAAACACAAACACAGAGGCTTTCACAATATTTTGGATTGAGTTAGCCAAAACACAACCGGATATTTCTTGTTTCATCCAGTCATATCCGGACAAACTGGTGTGGAATCCGTATGCAATGGACCGAGAAAATCACAGTAAAATGGTTTTGGAGAAAAGCAAAGTCTTTTCGTTAGGCAAGTGCATAAAATGTCATCTATACAAACAGAAATATCAGGTTTGTTTGCCAAAGTTCCTCTAGCTTTCTCCCTAGAAAATACGAATGTGTAGTGCTGGTGTCTCCATGTGGAACCAATTACCGATTCCAAGCACAAAATTAAATGTTCCCCGATAAAAAACATTCAAAACAATAAAGTCCGTGGATAATATCAGGAATACAAAAACACAGAGGCTGTAGCAATATCTGGGATTGAGTTAGCCAAAACACAACCGGATATTTCCGGTTTCATCCAGTCATATCTGGACAAACTGGTGTGGAATTTGTATGCAATGGACCGAGAGAATCACAGTAGAAATGGTTTTGGAGAAAAGCAAAGTCTTTTCGTTAGGCAAGTGCAATTAGTGTTTCTGAGGTGCAAAATTAAATGTTGCCTGATAAAAACATTCAAAACAATACAGTCCATCAATAATATCCAGAAAACACAAACACACAGGCTTTCACAATGTTTCGGATTGAGTTAGCCAAAACTCAACAGTATATTTCTGTTTCATCGAATCATATCCGGACAAACTGGTGTGGAATTCGTATGCAATGGATTGAGAAAACCACAGTAAAAATGATTTTGGAGAAGAGCAAAATAAAATGTTAGGCAAGTGCATAAAATGTCATCAATACAAACAGAAATATCATGTTTATTTGTCACAGTCCCTCTAGCTTTCTCCCTAGAAATACGAATGTGTAGAGCTGGTGTCTCCATGTGGAACCAATTACTGTATCCAAGCTTAAAATAAAATGTTCTCCGATAAAAAACATTCAAAACAATAAAGTCCATTGATAATATCCAGAAAACACACACACTGAGGCTGTATTAATAGCTGGGATTGAGTTAGCCAAAACAAATCCGGATACTTTTTCACTTTCATTAAGGTCATATCCGGACAAAGTGGTGTGTAATTTCTATGCAATGCACTGAGAAAATCACAGTAAAAATGGTTTTGGAGAAAAGCAAAGTCTTTTCGTTAGGCAAGTGCATGAAATGTCATCTATACAAACAGATATATCATGTTTGTTTGCCGCAGTCCCAGTAGCTTTCTCCCTAGAAAATACGAATGTGTAGCGCTGGTGTCTCCATGTGGAACCAATTAGTGATTCCAAGCACAAAATTAAATGTTCCCTGATAAAAAACATTCAAAACAATAAAGTCCGTGGAAAATATCAGGAATACAAAAACACAGAGGCTGTAGCAATATCTGGCATTGAGTTAGCCAAAACACAACCGGATATTTCCGGTTTCATCCAGTCATATCTGGACAAACTGGTGTGGAATTTGTATGCAATGGACCGAGAAAATCACAGTAAAAATGGTTGTGGAGAAAAGCAAACTCTTTTCTTTAGGCAAGTCCATAAAATGTCATCTATACAAACAAAATATCATGCTTGTTTGCCGAACTTTCTCTAGCTTTCTATCTAGAAAATACGAATGTGTGGAGCTGGTGTCCCCTTGATGAACCAATGAGTGTTTCAACGGTAGAAAATTAAATGTTCCCTGATAAAAAACATTCAAAACAATAAAGTCCATCGATAATATCAAGAAAACACAAACACAGAGGCTTTCACAATATTTTGGATTGAGTTAGCCAAAACACAACCGGATATTTCTTGTTTCATCCAGTCATATCCGGACAAACTGGTGTGGAATCCGTATGCAATGGACCGAGAAAATCACAGTAAAATGGTTTTGGAGAAAAGCAAAGTCTTTTCGTTAGGCAAGTGCATAAAATGTCATCTATACAAACAGAAATATCATGTTCGTTTGCCACAGTTCCTCTAGCTTTCTCCCTAGAAAATACGAATGTGTAGTGCTGGTGTCTCCATGTGGAACCAATTACCGATTCCAAGCACAAAATTAAATGTTCCCCGATAAAAAACATTCAAAACAATAAAGTCCGTGGATAATATCAGGAATACAAAAACACAGAGGCTGTAGCAATATCTGGGATTGAGTTAGCCAAAACACAACCGGATATTTCCGGTTTCATCCAGTCATATCTGGACAAACTGGTGTGGAATTTGTATGCAATGGACCGAGAGAATCACAGTAGAAATGGTTTTGGAGAAAAGCAAAGTCTTTTCATTAGGCAAGTGCATGAAATGTCATCTATACAAACAGATATATCATGTTTGTTTGCCGCAGTCCCAGTAGCTTTCTCCCTAGAAAATACGAATGTGTAGCGCTGGTGTCTCCATGTGGAACCAATTAGTGATTCCAAGCCCAAAATTAAATGTTCCCTGATAAAAAACATTCAAAACAATAAAGTCCGTGGAAAATATCAGGAATACAAAAACACAGAGGCTGTAGCAATATCTGGCATTGAGTTAGCCAAAACACAACCGGATATTTCCGGTTTCATCCAGTCATACCTGGACAAACCGGTGTGGAATTTGTATGCAATGGACCGAGAAAATCACAGTAAAAATGGTTGTGGAGAAAAGCAAACTCTTTTCTTTAGGCAAGTCCATAAAATGTCATCTATACAAACAGAAATATCATGTTTGTTTGCCGAACTTCCTCTAGCTTTCTATCTAGAAAATACGAATGTGTGGAGCTGGTGTCCCCTTGATGAACCAATGAGTGTTTCAACGGTAGAAAATTAAATGTTCCCTGATAAAAAACATTCAAAACAATAAAGTCCATCGATAATATCAAGAAAACACAAACACAGAGGCTTTCACAATATTTCGAATTGAGTTAGCCAAAACACAACCGGATATTTCTTGTTTCATCCAGTCATATCCGGACAAACTGGTGTGGAATCCGTATGCAATGGACCGAGAAAATCACAGTAAAATGGTTTTGGAGAAAAGCAAAGTCTTTTCGTTAGGCAAGTGCATAAAATGTCATCTATACAAACAGAAATATCATGTTTGTTTGCCACAGTTCCTCTAGCTTTCTCCCTAGAAAATACGATTGTGTAGTGCTGGTGTCTCCATGTGGAACCAATTACCGATTCCAAGCACAAAATTAAATGTTCCCCGATAAAAAACATTCAAAACAATAAAGTCCGTGGATAATATCAGGAATACAAAAACACAGAGGCTGTAGCAATATCTGGGATTGAGTTAGCCAAAACACAACCGGATACTTCTGGTTTCATCCAGTCATATCTGGACAAACTGGTGTGGAATTCGTATGCAATGGACCGAGAGAATCACAGTAGAAATGGTTTTGGAGAAAAGCAAAGTCTTTTCGTTAGGCAAGTGCAATTAGTGTTTCTGAGGTGCAAAATTAAATGTTGCCTGATAAAAACATTCAAAACAATACAGTCCATCAATAATATCCAGAAAACACAAACACACAGGCTTTCACAATGTTTCGGATTGAGTTAGCCAAAACTCAACAGTATATTTCTGTTTCATCGAATCATATCCGGACAAACTGGTGTGGAATTCGTATGCAATGGATTGAGAAAACCACAGTAAAAATGACTTTGGAGAAGAGCAAAGTCTTTTCGTTAGGCAAGTGCATAAAATGTCATCAATACAAACAGAAATATCATGTTTATTTGTCACAGTTCCTCTAGCTTTCTCCCTAGAAATACGAATGTGTAGAGCTGGTGTCTCCATGTGGAACCAATTACTGTATCCAAGCTTAAAATAAAATGTTCTCCGATAAAAAACATCCAAAACAATAAAGTCCGTTGATAATATCCAGAAAACACACACACTGAGGCTGTATTAATAGCTGGGATTGAGTTAGCCAAAACAAATCCGGATACTTTTTCACTTTCATTAAGGTCATATCCGGACAAAGTGGTGTGTAATTTCTATGCAATGCACTGAGAAAATCACAGTAAAAATGGTTTTGGAGAAAAGCAAAGTCTTTTCGTTAGGCAAGTGCATAAAATGTCATCTATACAAACAGATATATCATGTTTGTTTGCCGCAGTCCCAGTAGCTTTCTCCCTAGAAAATACGAATGTGTAGCGCTGGTGTCTCCATGTGGAACCAATTAGTGATTCCAAGCACAAAATTAAATGTTCCCCGATAAAAAACATTCAAAACAATAAAGTCCGTGGAAAATATCAGGAATACAAAAACACAGAGGCTGTAGCAATATCTGGCATTGAGTTAGCCAAAACACAACCGGATATTTCCGGTTTCATCCAGTCATATCTGGACAAACTGGTGTGGAATTTGTATGCAATGGACCGAGAAAATCGCAGTAAAAATGGTTGTGGAGAAAAGCAAACTCTTTTCTTTAGGCAAGTCCATAAAATGTCATCTATACAAACAGAAATATCATGCTTGTTTGCCGAACTTCCTCTAGCTTTCTATCTAGAAAATACGAATGTGTGGAGCTGGTGTCCCCTTGATGAACCAATGAGTGTTTCAACGGTAGAAAATTAAATGTTCCCTGATAAAAAACATTCAAAACAATAAAGTCCATCGATAATATCAAGAAAACACAAACACAGAGGCTTTCACAATATTTTGGATTGAGTTAGCCAAAACACAACCGGATATTTCTTGTTTCATCCAGTCATATCCGGACAAACTGGTGTGGAATCTGTATGCAATGGACCGAGAAAATCACAGTAAAATGGTTTTGGAGAAAAGCAAAGTCTTTTCGTTAGGCAAGTGCATAAAATGTCATCTATACAAACAGAAATATCATGTTTGTTTGCCACAGTTCCTCTAGCTTTCTCCCTAGAAAATACGAATGTGTAGTGCTGGTGTCTCCATGTGGAACCAATTACCGATTCCAAGCACAAAATTAAATGTTCCCCGATAAAAAACATTCAAAACAATAAAGTCCGTGGATAATATCAGGAATACAAAAACACAGAGGCTGTAGCAATATCTGGGATTGAGTTAGCCAAAACACAACCGGATATTTCCGGTTTCATCCAGTCATATCTGGACAAACTGGTGTGGAATTTGTATGCAATGGACCGAGAGAATCACAGTAGAAATGGTTTTGGAGAAAAGCAAAGTCTTTTCGTTAGGCAAGTGCATGAAATGTCATCTATACAAACAGATATATCATGTTTGTTTGCCGCAGTCCCAGTAGCTTTCTCCCTAGAAAATACGAATGTGTAGCGCTGGTGTCTCCATGTGGAACCAATTAGTGATTCCAAGCACAAAATTAAATGTTCCCTGATAAAAAAACATTCAAAACAATAAAGTCCGTGGAAAATATCAGGAATACAAAAACACAGAGGCTGTAGCAATATCTGGCATTGAGTTAGCCAAAACACAACCGGATATTTCCGGTTTCATCCAGTCATACCTGGACAAACCGGTGTGGAATTTGTATGCAATGGACCGAGAAAATCACAGTAAAAATGGTTGTGGAGAAAAGCAAACTCTTTTCTTTAGGCAAGTCCATAAAATGTCATCTATACAAACAGAAATATCATGTTTGTTTGCCGAACTTCCTCTAGCTTTCTATCTAGAAAATAAGAATGTGTGGAGCTGGTGTCCCCTTGATGAACCAATGAGTGTTTCAACGGTAGAAAATTAAATTTTCCTTATAAAAAAACATTCAAAACAATAAAGTCCATCGATAATATCAAGAAAACACAAACACAGAGGCTTTCACAATATTTCGAATTGAGTTAGCCAAAACACAACCGGATATTTCTTGTTTCATCCAGTCATATCCGGACAAACTGGTGTGGAATCCGTATGCAATGGACCGAGAAAAAAACAGTAAAATGGTTTTGGAGAAAAGCAAAGTCTTTTCGTTAGGCAAGTGCATAAAATGTCATCTATACAAACAGAAATATCATGTTTGTTTGCCACAGTTCCTCTAGCTTTCTCCCTAGAAAATACGATTGTGTAGTGCTGGTGTCTCCATGTGGAACCAATTACCGATTCCAAGCACAAAATTAAATGTTCCCCGATAAAAAACATTCAAAACAATAAAGTCCGTGGATAATATCAGGAATACAAAAACACAGAGGCTGTAGCAATATCTGGCATTGAGTTAGCCAAAACACAACCGGATACTTCCGGTTTCATCCAGTCATATCTGGACAAACTGGTGTGGAATTCGTATGCAATGGACCGAGAGAATCACAGTAGAAATGGTTTTGGAGAAAAGCAAAGTCTTTTCGTTAGGCAAGTGCAATTAGTGTTTCTGAGGTGCAAAATTAAATGTTGCCTGATAAAAACATTCAAAACAATACAGTCCATCAATAATATCCAGAAAACACAAACACACAGGCTTTCACAATGTTTCGGATTGAGTTAGCCAAAACTCAACAGTATATTTCTGTTTCATCGAATCATATCCGGACAAACTGGTGTGGAATTCGTATGCAATGGATTGAGAAAACCACAGTAAAAATGATTTTGGAGAAGAGCAAAGTCTTTTCGTTAGGCAAGTGCATAAAATGTCATCAATACAAACAGAAATATCATGTTTATTTGTCAAAGTTCCTCTAGCTTTCTCACTAGAAATACGAATGTGTAGAGCTGGTGTCTCCATGTGGAACCAATTACTGTATCCAAGCTTAAAATAAAATGTTCTCTGATAAAAAACATTCAAAACAATAAAGTCCGTTGATAATATCCAGAAAACACACACACTGAGGCTGTATTAATAGCTGGGATTGAGTTAGCCAAAACAAATCCGGATACTTTTTCACTTTCATTAAGGTCATATCTGGACAAACTGGTGTGTAATTTCTATGCAATGCACTGAGAAAATCACAGTAAAAATGGTTTTGGAGAAAAGCAAAGTCTTTTCGTTAGGCAAGTGCATGAAATGTCATCTATACAAACAGATATATCATGTTTGTTTGCCGCAGTCCCAGTAGCTTTCTCCCTAGAAAATACGAATGTGTAGCGCTGGTGTCTCCATGTGGAACCAATTAGTGATTCCAAGCACAAAATTAAATGTTCCCTGATAAAAAACATTCAAAACAATAAAGTCCGTGGAAAATATCAGGAATACAAAAACACAGAGGCTGTAGCAATATCTGGCATTGAGTTAGCCAAAACACAACCGGATATTTCCGGTTTCATCCAGTCATACCTGGACAAACCGGTGTGGAATTTGTATGCAATGGACCGAGAAAATCACAGTAAAAATGGTTGTGGAGAAAAGCAAACTCTTTTCTTTAGGCAAGTCCATAAAATGTCATCTATACAAACAGAAATATCATGTTTGTTTGCCGAACTTCCTCTAGCTTTCTATCTAGAAAATATGAATGTGTGGAGCTGGTGTCCCCTTGATGAACCAATGAGTGTTTCAACGGTAGAAAATGAAATTTTCCTTATAAAAAAACATTCAAAACAATAAAGTCCATCGATAATATCAAGAAAACACAAACACAGAGGCTTTCACAATATTTCGAATTGAGTTAGCCAAAACACAACCGGATATTTCTTGTTTCATCCAGTCATATCCGGACAAACTGGTGTGGAATCCGTATGCAATGGACCGAGAAAATCACAGTAAAATGGTTTTGGAGAAAAGCAAAGTCTTTTCGTTAGGCAAGTGCATAAAATGTCATCTATACAAACAGAAATATCATGTTTGTTTGCCACAGTTCCTCTAGCTTTCTCCCTAGAAAATACGATTGTGTAGTGCTGGTGTCTCCATGTGGAACCAATTACCGATTCCAAGCACAAAATTAAATGTTCCCCGATAAAAAACATTCAAAACAATAAAGTCCGTGGATAATATCAGGAATACAAAAACACAGAGGCTGTAGCAATATCTGGCATTGAGTTAGCCAAAACACAACCGGATACTTCCGGTTTCATCCAGTCATATCTGGACAAACTGGTGTGGAATTCGTATGCAATGGACCGAGAGAATCACAGTAGAAATGGTTTTGGAGAAAAGCAAAGTCTTTTCGTTAGGCAAGTGCAATTAGTGTTTCTGAGGTGCAAAATTAAATGTTGCCTGATAAAAACATTCAAAACAATACAGTCCATCAATAATATCCAGAAAACACAAACACACAGGCTTTCACAATGTTTCGGATTGAGTTAGCCAAAACTCAACAGTATATTTCTGTTTCATCGAATCATATCCGGACAAACTGGTGTGGAATTCGTATGCAATGGATTGAGAAAACCACAGTAAAAATGATTTTGGAGAAGAGCAAAGTCTTTTCGTTAGGCAAGTGCATAAAATGTCATCAATACAAACAGAAATATCATGTTTATTTGTCACAGTTCCTCTAGCTTTCTCCCTAGAAATACGAATGTGTAGAGCTGGTGTCTCCATGTGGAACCAATTACTGTATCCAAGCTTAAAATAAAATGTTCTCCGATAAAAAACATTCAAAACAATAAAGTCCGTGGATAATATCCAGAAAACACACACACTGAGGCTGTATTAATAGCTGGGATTGAGTTAGCCAAAACAAATCCGGATACTTTTTCACTTTCATTAAGGTCATATCCGGACAAAGTGGTGTGTAATTTCTATGCAATGCACTGAGAAAATCACAGTAAAAATGGTTTTGGAGAAAAGCAAAGTCTTTTCGTTAGGCAAGTGCATGAAATGTCATCTATACAAACAGATATATCATGTTTGTTTGCCGCAGTCCCAGTAGCTTTCTCCCTAGAAAATACGAATGTGTAGCGCTGGTGTCTCCATGTGGAACCAATTAGTGATTCCAAGCACAAAATTAAATGTTCCCTGATAAAAAACATTCAAAACAATAAAGTCCGTGGAAAATATCAGGAATACAAAAACACAGAGGCTGTAGCAATATCTGGCATTGAGTTAGCCAAAACACAACCGGATATTTCCGGTTTCATCCAGTCATATCTGGACAAACTGGTGTGGAATTTGTATGCAATGGACCGAGAAAATCACAGTAAAAATGGTTGTGGAGAAAAGCAAACTCTTTTCTTTAGGCAAGTCCATAAAATGTCATCTATACAAACAGAAATATCATGTTTGTTTGCCGAACTTCCTCTAGCTTTCTATCTAGAAAATACGAATGTGTGGAGCTGGTGTCCCCTTGATGAACCAATGAGTGTTTCAACGGTAGAAAATTAAATGTTCCCTGATAAAAAACATTCAAAACAATAAAGTCCATCGATAATATCAAGAAAACACAAACACAGAGGCTTTCACAATATTTCGGATTGAGTTAGCCAAAACACAACTGGATATTTCTTGTTTCATCCAGTCATATCCGGACAAACTTGTGTGGAATTCGTATGCAATGGACCGAGAAAATCACAGTAAAATGGTTTTGGAGAAAAGCAAAGTCTTTTCGTTAGGCAAGTGCATAAAATGTCATCTATACAAACAGAAATATCATGTTTGTTTGCCACAGTTCCTCTAGCTTTCTCCCTAGAAAATACGAATGTGTAGTGCTGGTGTCTCCATGTGGAACCAATTACCGATTCCAAGCACAAAATTAAATGTTCCCCGATAAAAAACATTCAAAACAATAAAGTCCGTGGATAATATCAGGAATACAAAAACACAGAGGCTGTAGCAATATCTGGGATTGAGTTAGCCAAAACACAACCGGATATTTCCGGTTTCATCCAGTCATATCTGGACAAACTGGTGTGGAATTCGTATGCAATGGACCGAGAGAATCACAGTAGAAATGGTTTTGGAGAAAAGCAAAGTCTTTTCGTTAGGCAAGTGCAATTAGTGTTTCTGAGGTGCAAAATTAAATGTTGCCTGATAAAAACATTCAAAACAATACAGTCCATCAATAATATCCAGAAAACACAAACACACAGGCTTTCACAATGTTTCGGATTGAGTTAGCCAAAACTCAACAGTATATTTCTGTTTCATCGAATCATATCCGGACAAACTGGTGTGGAATTCGTATGCAATGGATTGAGAAAACCACAGTAAAAATGATTTTGGAGAAGAGCAAAGTCTTTTCGTTAGGCAAGTGCATAAAATGTCATCAATACAGACAGAAATATCATGTTTATTTGTCACAGTTCCTCTAGCTTTCTCCCTAGAAATACGAATGTGTAGAGCTGGTGTCTCCATGTGGAACCAATTACTGTATCCAAGCTTAAAATAAAATGTTCTCCGATAAAAAACATTCAAAACAATAAAGTCCGTGGATAATATCCAGAAAACACACACACTGAGGCTGTATTAATAGCTGGGATTGAGTTAGCCAAAACAAATCCGGATACTTTTTCACTTTAATTAAGGTCATATCCGGACAAAGTGGTGTGTAATTTCTATGCAATGCACTGAGAAAATCACAGTAAAAATGGTTTTGGAGAAAAGCAAATTCTTTTCTTTAGGCAAGTGCATGAAATGTCATCTATACAAACAGATATATCATGTTTGTTTGCCGCAGTCCCAGTAGCTTTCTCCCTAGAAAATACGAATGTGTAGCGCTGGTGTCTCCATGTGGAACCAATTAGTGATTCCAAGCCCAAAATTAAATGTTCCCTGATAAAAAACATTCAAAACAATAAAGTCCGTGGAAAATATCAGGAATACAAAAACACAGAGGCTGTAGCAATATCTGGGATTGAGTTAGCCAAAACACAACCGGATATTTCCGGTTTCATCCAGTCATAACTGGACAAACCGGTGTGGAATTTATATGCAATGGACCGAGAAAATCACAGTAAAAATGGTTGTGGAGGAAAGCAAACTCTTTTCTTTAGGCAAGTCCATAAAATGTCATCTATACAAACAGAAATATCATGTTTGTTTGCCGAACTTCCTCTAGCTTTCTATCTAGAAAATACGAATGTGTGGAGCTGGTGTCCCCTTGATGAACCAATGAGTGTTTCAACGGTAGAAAATTAAATGTTCCCTGATAAAAAACATTCAAAACAATAAAGTCCATCGATAATATCAAGAAAACACAAACACAGAGGCTTTCACAATATTTCGGATTGAGTTAGCCAAAACACAACTGGATATTTCTTGTTTCATCCAGTCATATCCGGACAAACTGGTGTGGAATTCGTATGCAATGGACCGAGAAAATCACAGTAAAATGGTTTTGGAGAAAAGCAAAGTCTTTTCGTTAGGCAAGTGCATAAAATGTCATCTATACAAACAGAAATATCATGTTCGTTTGCCACAGTTCCTCTAGCTTTCTCCCTAGAAAATACGAATGTGTAGTGCTGGTGTCTCCATGTGGAACCAATTACCGATTCCAAGCACAAAATTAAATGTTCCCCGATAAAAAACATTCAAAACAATAAAGTCCGTGGATAATATCAGGAATACAAAAACACAGAGGCTGTAGCAATATCTGGGATTGAGTTAGCCAAAACACAACCGGATATTTCCGGTTTCATCCAGTCATATCTGGACAAACTGGTGTGGAATTCGTATGCAATGGACCGAGAGAATCACAGTAGAAATGGTTTTGGAGAAAAGCAAAGTCTTTTCGTTAGGCAAGTGCAATTAGTGTTTCTGAGGTGCAAAATTAAATGTTGCCTGATAAAAACATTCAAAACAATACAGTCCATCAATAATATCCAGAAAACACAAACACACAGGCTTTCACAATGTTTCGGATTGAGTTAGCCAAAACTCAACAGTATATTTCTGTTTCATCGAATCATATCCGGACAAACTGGTGTGGAATTCGTATGCAATGGATTGAGAAAACCACAGTAAAAATGATTTTGGAGAAGAGCAAAGTCTTTTCGTTAGGCAAGTGCATAAAATGTCATCAATACAGACAGAAATATCATGTTTATTTGTCACAGTTCCTCTAGCTTTCTCCCTAGAAATACGAATGTGTAGAGCTGGTGTCTCCATGTGGAACCAATTACTGTATCCAAGCTTAAAATAAAATGTTCTCCGATAAAAAACATTCAAAACAATAAAGTCCGTGGATAATATCCAGAAAACACACACACTGAGGCTGTATTAATAGCTGGGATTGAGTTAGCCAAAACAAATCCGGATACTTTTTCACTTTCATTAAGGTCATATCCGGACAAAGTGGTGTGTAATTTCTATGCAATGCACTGAGAAAATCACAGTAAAAATGGTTTTGGAGAAAAGCAAAGTCTTTTCGTTAGGCAAGTGCATGAAATGTCATCTATACAAACAGATATATCATGTTTGTTTGCCGCAGTCCCAGTAGCTTTCTCCCTAGAAAATACGAATGTGTAGCGCTGGTGTCTCCATGTGGAACCAATTAGTGATTCCAAGCACAAAATTAAATGTTCCCTGATAAAAAACATTCAAAACAATAAAGTCCGTGGAAAATATCAGGAATACAAAAACACAGAGGCTGTAGCAATATCTGGCATTGAGTTAGCCAAAACACAACCGGATATTTCCGGTTTCATCCAGTCATACCTGGACAAACCGGTGTGGAATTTGTATGCAATGGACCGAGAAAATCACAGTAAAAATGGTTGTGGAGGAAAGCAAACTCTTTTCTTTAGGCAAGTCCATAAAATGTCATCTATACAAACAGAAATATCATGTTTGTTTGCCGAACTTCCTCTAGCTTTCTATCTAGAAAATACGAATGTGTGGAGCTGGTGTCCCCTTGATGAACCAATGAGTGTTTCAACGGTAGAAAATTAAATGTTCCCTGATAAAAAACATTCAAAACAATAAAGTCCATCGATAATATCAAGAAAACACAAACACAGAGGCTTTCACAATATTTTGGATTGAGTTAGCCAAAACACAACTGGATATTTCTTGTTTCATCCAGTCATATCCGGACAAACTGGTGTGGAATTCGTATGCAATGGACCGAGAAAATCACAGTAAAATGGTTTTGGAGAAAAGCAAAGTCTTTTCGTTAGGCAAGTGCATAAAATGTCATCTATACAAACAGAAATATCATGTTTGTTTGCCACAGTTCCTCTAGCTTTCTCCCTAGAAAATACGAATGTGTAGTGCTGGTGTCTCCATGTGGAACCAATTACCGATTCCAAGCACAAAATTCAATGTTCCCCGATAAAAAACATTCAAAACAATAAAGTCCGTGGATAATATCAGGAATACAAAAACACAGAGGCTGTAGCAATATCTGGGATTGAGTTAGCCAAAACACAACCGGATATTTCCGGTTTCATCCAGTCATATCTGGACAAACTGGTGTGGAATTCGTATGCAATGGACCGAGAGAATCACAGTAGAAATGGTTTTGGAGAAAAGCAAAGTCTTTTCATTAGGCAAGTGCAATTAGTGTTTCTGAGGTGCAAAATTAAATGTTGCCTGATAAAAACATTCAAAACAATACAGTCCATCAATAATATCCAGAAAACACAAACACACAGGCTTTCACAATGTTTCGGATTGAGTTAGCCAAAACTCAACAGTATATTTCTGTTTCATCGAATCATATCCGGACAAACTGGTGTGGAATTCGTATGCAATGGATTGAGAAAACCACAGTAAAAATGATTTTGGAGAAGAGCAAAGTCTTTTCGTTAGGCAAGTGCATAAAATGTCATCAATACAGACAGAAATATCATGTTTATTTGTCACAGTTCCTCTAGCTTTCTCCCTAGAAATACGAATGTGTAGAGCTGGTGTCTCCATGTGGAACCAATTACTGTATCCAAGCTTAAAATAAAATGTTCTCCGATAAAAAACATTCAAAACAATAAAGTCCGTGGATAATATCCAGAAAACACACACACTGAGGCTGTATTAATAGCTGGGATTGAGTTAGCCAAAACAAATCCGGATACTTTTTCACTTTCATTAAGGTCATATCCGGACAAAGTGGTGTGTAATTTCTATGCAATGCACTGAGAAAATCACAGTAAAAATGGTTTTGGAGAAAAGCAAATTCTTTTCGTTAGGCAAGTGCATGAAATGTCATCTATACAAACAGATATATCATGTTTGTTTGCTGCAGTCCCAGTAGCTTTCTCCCTAGAAAATACGAATGTGTAGCGCTGGTGTCTCCATGTGGAACCAATTAGTGATTCCAAGCCCAAAATTAAATGTTCCCTGATAAAAAACATTCAAAACAATAAAGTCCGTGGAAAATATCAGGAATACAAAAACACAGAGGCTGTAGCAATATCTGGGATTGAGTTAGCCAAAACACAACCGGATATTTCCGGTTTCATCCAGTCATACCTGGACAAACCGGTGTGGAATTTGTATGCAATGGACCGAGAAAATCACAGTAAAAATGGTTGTGGAGGAAAGCAAACTCTTTTCTTTAGGCAAGTCCATAAAATGTCATCTATACAAACAGAAATATCATGTTTGTTTGCCGAACTTCCTCTAGCTTTCTATCTAGAAAATACGAATGTGTGGAGCTGGTGTCCCCTTGATGAACCAATGAGTGTTTCAACGGTAGAAAATTAAATGTTCCCTGATAAAAAACATTCAAAACAATAAAGTCCATCGATAATATCAAGAAAACACAAACACAGAGGCTTTCACAATATTTTGGATTGAGTTAGCCAAAACACAACTGGATATTTCTTGTTTCATCCAGTCATATCCGGACAAACTGGTGTGGAATTCGTATGCAATGGACCGAGAAAATCACAGTAAAATGGTTTTGGAGAAAAGCAAAGTCTTTTCGTTAGGCAAGTGCATGAAATGTCATCTATACAAACAGATATATCATGTTTGTTTGCCGCAGTCCCAGTAGCTTTCTCCCTAGAAAATACGAATGTGTAGCGCTGGTGTCTCCATGTGGAACCAATTAGTGATTCCAAGCCCAAAATTAAATGTTCCCTGATAAAAAACATTCAAAACAATAAAGTCCGTGGAAAATATCAGGAATACAAAAACACAGAGGCTGTAGCAATATCTGGGATTGAGTTAGCCAAAACACAACCGGATATTTCCGGTTTCATCCAGTCATATCTGGACAAACTGGTGTGGAATTTGTATGCAATGGACCGAGAAAATCACAGTAAAAATGGTTGTGGAGAAAAGCAAACTCTTTTCTTTAGGCAAGTCCATACAATGTCATCTATACCAACAGAAATATCATGTTTGTTTGCCGAACTTCCTCTAGCTTTCTATCTAGAAAATACGAATGTGTGGAGCTGGTGTCCCCTTGATGAACCAATGAGTGTTTCAACGGTAGAAAATTAAATGTTCCCTGATAAAAAACATTCAAAACAATAAAGTCCATCGATAATATCAAGAAAACACAAACACAGAGGCTTTCACAATATTTTGGATTGAGTTAGCCAAAACACAACCGGATATTTCTTGTTTCATCCAGTCATATCCGGACAAACTGGTGTGGAATTCGTATGCAATGGACAGAGAAAATCACAGTAAAATGGTTTTGGAGAAAAGCAAAGTCTTTTCGTTAGGCAAGTGCATAAAATGTCATCTATACAAACAGAAATATCATGTTCGTTTGCCACAGTTCCTCTAGCTTTCTCCCTAGAAAATACGAATGTGTAGTGCTGGTGTCTCCATGTGGAACCAATTACCGATTCCAAGCACAAAATTAAATGTTCCCCGATAAAAAACATTCAAAACAATAAAGTCCGTGGAAAATATCAGGAATACAAAAACACAGAGGCTGTAGCAATATCTGGGATTGAGTTAGCCAAAACACAACCGGATATTTCCGGTTTCATCCAGTCATATCTGGACAAACTGGTGTGGAATTCGTATGCAATGGACCGAGAGAATCACAGTAGAAATGGTTTTGGAGAAAAGCAAAGTCTTTTCGTTAGGCAAGTGCAATTAGTGTTTCTGAGGTGCAAAATTAAATGTTGCCTGATAAAAACATTCAAAACAATACAGTCCATCAATAATATCCAGAAAACACAAACACACAGGCTTTCACAATGTTTCGGATTGAGTTAGCCAAAACTCAACGGTATATTTCTGTTTCATCGAATCATATCCGGACAAACTGGTGTGGAATTCGTATGCAATGGATTGAGAAAACCACAGTAAAAATGATTTTGGAGAAGAGCAAAGTCTTTTCGTTAGGCAAGTGCATAAAATGTCATCAATACAAACAGAAATATCATGTTTATTTGTCACAGTTCCTCTAGCTTTCTCCCTAGAAATATGAATGTGTAGAGCTGGTGTCTCCATGTGGAACCAATTACTGTATCCAAGCTTAAAATAAAATGTTCTCCGATAAAAAACATTCAAAACAATAAAGTCCGTGGATAATATCCAGAAAACACACACACTGAGGCTGTATTAATAGCTGGGATTGAGTTAGCCAAAACAAATCCGGATACTTTTTCACTTTCATTAAGGTCATATCCGGACAAAGTGGTGTGTAATTTCTATGCAATGCACTGAGAAAATCACAGTAAAAATGGTTTTGGAGAAAAGCAAAGTCTTTTCGTTAGGCAAGTGCATGAAATGTCATCTATACAAACAGATATATCATGTTTGTTTGCCGCAGTCCCAGTAGCTTTCTCCCTAGAAAATACGAATGTGTAGCGCTGGTGTCTCCATGTGGAACCAATTAGTGATTCCAAGCCCAAAATTAAATGTTCCCTGATAAAAAACATTCAAAACAATAAAGTCCGTGGAAAATATCAGGAATACAAAAACACAGAGGCTGGAGCAATATCTGGGATTGAGTTAGCCAAAACACAACCGGATATTTCCGGTTTCATCCAGTCATATCTGGACAAACTGGTGTGGAATTTGTATGCAATGGACCGAGGAAATCACAGTAAAAATGGTTGTGGAGAAAAGCAAACTCTTTTCTTTAGGCAAGTCCATAAAATGTCATCTATACAAACAGAAATATCATGTTTGTTTGCCGAACTTCCTCTAGCTTTCTATCTAGAAAATACGAATGTGTGGAGCTGGTGTCCCCTTGATGAACCAATGAGTGTTTCAACGGTAGAAAATTAAATGTTCCCTGATAAAAAACATTCAAAACAATAAAGTCCATCGATAATATCAAGAAAACACAAACACAGAGGCTTTCACAATATTTTGGATTGAGTTAGCCAAAACACAACCGGATATTTCTTGTTTCATCCAGTCATATCCGGACAAACTGGTGTGGAATTCGTATGCAATGGACAGAGAAAATCACAGTAAAATGGTTTTGGAGAAAAGCAAAGTCTTTTCGTTAGGCAAGTGCATAAAATGTCATCTATACAAACAGAAATATCATGTTCGTTTGCCACAGTTCCTCTAGCTTTCTCCCTAGAAAATACGAATGTGTAGTGCTGGTGTCTCCATGTGGAACCAATTACAGATTCCAAGCACAAAATTAAATGTTCCCCGATAAAAATCATTCAAAACAATAAAGTCCGTGGATAATATCAGGAATACAAAAACACAGAGGCTGTAGCAATATCTGGGATTGAGTTAGCCAAAACACAACCGGATATTTCCGGTTTCATCCAGTCATATCTGGACAAACTGGTGTGGAATTCGTATGCAATGGACCGAGAGAATCACAGTAGAAATGCTTTTGGAGAAAAGCAACGTCTTTTCGTTAGGCAAGTGCAATTAGTGTTTCTGAGGTGCAAAATTAAATGTTGCCTGATAAAAACATTCAAAACAATACAGTCCATCAATAATATCCAGAAAACACAAACACACAGGCTTTCACAATGTTTCGGATTGAGTTAGCCAAAACTCAACAGTATATTTCTGTTTCATCGAATCATATCCGGACAAACTGGTGTGGAATTCGTATGCAATGGATTGAGAAAACCACAGTAAAAATGATTTTGGAGAAGAGCAAAGTCTTTTTGTTAGGCAAGTGCATAAAATGTCATCAATACAGACAGAAATATCATGTTTATTTGTCACAGTTCCTCTAGCTTTCTCCCTAGAAATACGAATGTGTAGAGCTGGTGTCTCCATGTGGAACCAATTACTGTATCCAAGCTTAAAATAAAATGTTCTCCGATAAAAAACATTCAAAACAATAAAGTCCGTGGATAATATCCAGAAAACACACACACTGAGGCTGTATTAATAGCTGGGATTTAGTTAGCCAAAACAAATCCGGATACTTTTTCACTTTCATTAAGGTCATATCCGGACAAAGTGGTGTGTAATTTCTATGCAATGCACTGAGAAAATCACAGTAAAAATGGTTTTGGAGAAAAGCAAATTCTTTTCGTTAGGCAAGTGCATGAAATGTCATCTATACAAACAGATATATCATGTTTGTTTGCCGCAGTCCCAGTAGCTTTCTCCCTAGAAAATACGAATGTGTAGCGCTGGTGTCTCCATGTGGAACCAATTAGTGATTCCAAGCCCAAAATTAAATGTTCCCTGATAAAAAACATTCAAAACAATAAAGTCCGTGGAAAATATCAGGAATACAAAAACACAGAGGCTGTAGCAATATCTGGCATTGAGTTAGCCAAAACACAACCGGATATTTCCGGTTTCATGCAGTCATACCTGGACAAACCGGTGTGGAATTTGTATGCAATGGACCGAGAAAATCACAGTAAAAATGGTTGTGGAGGAAAGCAAACTCTTTTCTTTAGGCAAGTCCATAAAATGTCATCTATACAAACAGAAATATCATGTTTGTTTGCCGAACTTCCTCTAGCTTTCTATCTAGAAAATACGAATGTGTGGAGCTGGTGTCCCCTTGATGAACCAATGAGTGTTTCAACGGTAGAAAATTAAATGTTCCCTGATAAAAAACATTCAAAACAATAAAGTCCATCGATAATATCAAGAAAACACAAACACAGAGGCTTTCACAATATTTCGGATTGAGTTAGCCAAAACACAACCGGATATTTCTTGTTTCATCCAGTCATATCCGGAAAAACTGGTGTGGAATTCGTATGCAATGGACAGAGAAAATCACAGTAAAATGGTTTTGGAGAAAATCAAAGTCTTTTCGTTAGGCAAGTGCATAAAATGTCATCTATACAAACAGAAATATCATGTTTGTTTGCCACAGTTCCTCTAGCTTTCTCCCTAGAAAATACGAATGTGTAGTGCTGGTGTCTCCATGTGGAACCAATTACCGATTCCAAGCACAAAATTAAATGTTCCCCAATAAAAAACATTCAAAACAATAGAGTCCGTGGATAATATCAGGAATACAAAAACACAGAGGCTGTAGCAATATCTGGGATTGAGTTAGCCAAAACACAACCGGATATTTCCGGTTTCATCCAGTCATATCTGGACAAACTGGTGTGGAATTCGTATGCAATGGACCGAGAGAATCACAGTAGAAATGGTTTTGGAGAAAAGCAAAGTCTTTTCGTTAGGCAAGTGCAATTAGTGTTTCTGAGGTGCAAAATTAAATGTTGCCTGATAAAAACATTCATAACAATACAGTCCATCAATAATATCCAGAAAACACAAACACACAGGCTTTCACAATGTTTCGGATTGAGTTAGCCAAAACTCAACGGTATATTTCTGTTTCATCGAATCATATCCGGACAAACTGGTGTGGAATTCGTATGCAATGGATTGAGAAAACCACAGTAAAAATGATTTTGGAGAAGAGCAAAGTCTTTTCGTTAGGCAAGTGCATAAAATGTCATCAATACAAACAGAAATATCATGTTTATTTGTCACAGTTCCTCTAGCTTTCTCCCTAGAAATATGAATGTGTAGAGCTGGTGTCTCCATGTGGAACCAATTACTGTATCCAAGCTTAAAATAAAATGTTCTCCGATAAAAAACATTAAAAACAATAAAGTCCGTGGATAATATCCAGAAAACACACACACTGAGGCTGTATTAATAGCTGGGATTGAGTTAGCCAAAACAAATCCGAATACTTTTTCACTTTCATTAAGGTCATATCCGGACAAAGTGGTGTGTAATTTCTATGCAATGCACTGAGAAAATCACAGTAAAAATGGTTTTGGAGAAAAGCAAAGTCTTTTCGTTAGGCAAGTGCATGAAATGTCATCTATACAAACAGATATATCATGTTTGTTTGCCGCAGTCCCAGTAGCTTTCTCCCTAGAAAATACGAATGTGTAGCGCTGGTGTCTCCATGTGGAACCAATTAGTGATTCCAAGCCCAAAATTAAATGTTCCCTGATAAAAAACATTCAAAACAATAAAGTCCGTGGAAAATATCAGGAATACAAAAACACAGAGGCTGTAGCAATATCTGGCATTGAGTCAGCCAAAACACAACCGGATATTTCCGGTTTCATCCAGTCATATCTGGACAAACTGGTGTGGAATTTGTATGCAATGGACCGAGAAAATCACAGTAAAAATGGTTGTGGAGAAAAGCAAACTCTTTTCTTTAGGCAAGTCCATACAATGTCATCTATACAAACAGAAATATCATGTTTGTTTGCCGAACTTCCTCTAGCTTTCTATCTAGAAAATACGAATGTGTGGAGCTGGTGTCCCCTTGATGAACCAATGAGTGTTTCAACGGTAGAAAATTAAATGTTCCCTGATAAAAAACATTCAAAACAATAAAGTCCATCGATAATATCAAGAAAACACAAACACAGAGGCTTTCACAATATTTTGGATTGAGTTAGCCAAAACACAACCGGATATTTCTTGTTTCATCCAGTCATATCCGGACAAACTGGTGTGGAATTCGTATGCAATGGACCGAGAAAATCACAGTAAAATGGTTTTGGAGAAAAGCAAAGTCTTTTCATTAGGCAAGTGCATAAAATGTCATCTATACAAACAGAAATATCATGTTCGTTTGCCACAGTTCCTCTAGCTTTCTCCCTAGAAAATACGAATGTGTAGTGCTGGTGTCTCCATGTGGAACCAATTACCGATTCCAAGCACAAAATTAAATGTTCCCCGATAAAAAACATTCAAAACAATAAAGTCCGTGGATAATATCAGGAATACAAAAACACAGAGGCTGTAGCAATATCTGGGATTGAGTTAGCCAAAACACAACCGGATATTTCCGGTTTCATCCAGTCATATCTGGACAAACTGGTGTGGAATTCGTATGCAATGGACCGAGAGAATCACAGTAGAAATGGTTTTGGAGAAAAGCAAAGTCTTTTCGTTAGGCAAGTGCAATTAGTGTTTCTGAGGTGCAAAATTAAATGTTGCCTGATAAAAACATTCAAAACAATACAGTCCATCAATAATATCCAGAAAACACAAACACACAGGCTTTCACAATGTTTCGGATTGAGTTAGCCAAAACTCAACAGTATATTTCTGTTTCATCGAATCATATCCGGACAAACTGGTGTGGAATTCGTATGCAATGGATTGAGAAAACCACAGTAAAAATGACTTTGGAGAAGAGCAAAGTCTTTTCGTTAGGCAAGTGCATAAAATGTCATCAATACAAACAGAAATATCATCTTTATTTGTCACAGTTCCTCTAGCTTTCTCCCTAGAAATACGAATGTGTAGAGCTGGTGTCTCCATGTGGAACCAATTACTGTATCCAAGCTTAAAATAAAATGTTCTCCGATAAAAAACATTCAAAACAATAAAGTCCGTGGATAATATCCAGAAAACACACACACTGAGGCTGTATTAATAGCTGGGATTGAGTTAGCCAAAACAAATCCGGATACTTTTTCACTTTCATTAAGGTCATATCCGGACAAAGTGGTGTGTAATTTCTAAGCAATGCACTGAGAAAATCACAGTAAAAATGGTTTTGGAGAAAAGCAAATTCTTTTCGTTAGGCAAGTGCATGAAATGTCATCTATACAAACAGATATATCATGTTTGTTTGCCGCAGTCCCAGTAGCTTTCTCCCTAGAAAATACGAATGTGTAGCGCTGGTGTCTCCATGTGGAACCAATTAGTGATTCCAAGCCCAAAATTAAATGTTCCCTGATAAAAAACATTCAAAACAATAAAGTCCGTGGAAAATATCAGGAATACAAAAACACAGAGGCTGTAGCAATATCTGGGATTGAGTTAGCCAAAACACAACCGGATATTTCCGGTTTCATCCAGTCATATCTGGACAAACTGGTGTGGAATTTGTATGCAATGGACCGAGAAAATCACAGTAAAAATGGTTGTGGAGAAAAGCAAACTCTTTTCTTTAGGCAAGTCCATAAAATGTCATCTATACAAACAGAAATATCATGTTTGTTTGCCGAACTTCCTCTAGCTTTCTATCTAGAAAATACGAATGTGTGGAGCTGGTGTCCCCTTGATGAACCAATGAGTGTTTCAACGGTAGAAAATTAAATGTTCCCTGATAAAAAACATTCAAAACAATAAAGTCCATCGATAATATCAAGAAAACACAAACACAGAGGCTTTCACAATATTTTGGATTGAGTTAGCCAAAACACAACCGGATATTTCTTGTTTCATCCAGTCATATCCGGACAAACTGGTGTGGAATTCGTATGCAATGGACCGAGAAAATCACAGTAAAATGGTTTTGGAGAAAAGCAAAGTCTTTTCGTTAGGCAAGTGCATAAAATGTCATCTATACAAACAGAAATATCATGTTCGTTTGCCACAGTTCCTCTAGCTTTCTCCCTAGAAAATACGAATGTGTAGTGCTGGTGTCTCCATGTGGAACCAATTACCGATTCCAAGCACAAAATTAAATGTTCCCCGATAAAAAACATTCAAAACAATAAAGTCCGTGGATAATATCAGGAATACAAAAACACAGAGGCTGTAGCAATATCTGGGATTGAGTTAGCCAAAACACAACCGGATATTTCCGGTTTCATCCAGTCATATCTGGACAAACTGGTGTGGAATTCGTATGCAATGGACCGAGAGAATCACAGTAGAAATGGTTTTGGAGAAAAGCAAAGTCTTTTCGTTAGGCAAGTGCAATTAGTGTTTCTGAGGTGCAAAATTAAATGTTGCCTGATAAAAACATTCAAAACAATACAGTCCATCAATAATATCCAGAAAACACAAACACACAGGCTTTCACAATGTTTCGGATTGAGTTAGCCAAAACTCAACAGTATATTTCTGTTTCATCGAATCATATCCGGACAAACTGGTGTGGAATTCGTATGCAATGGATTGAGAAAACCACAGTAAAAATGACTTTGGAGAAGAGCAAAGTCTTTTCGTTAGGCAAGTGCATAAAATGTCATCAATACAAACAGAAATATCATGTTTATTTGTCACAGTTCCTCTAGCTTTCTCCCTAGAAATACGAATGTGTAGAGCTGGTGTCTCCATGTGGAACCAATTACTGTATCCAAGCTTAAAATAAAATGTTCTCCGATAAAAAACATTCAAAACAATAAAGTCCGTGGATAATATCCAGAAAACACACACACTGAGGCTGTATTAATAGCTGGGATTGAGTTAGCCAAAACAAATCCGGATACTTTTTCACTTTCATTAAGGTCATATCCGGACAAAGTGGTGTGTAATTTCTAAGCAATGCACTGAGAAAATCACAGTAAAAATGGTTTTGGAGAAAAGCAAATTCTTTTCGTTAGGCAAGTGCATGAAATGTCATCTATACAAACAGATATATCATGTTTGTTTGCCGCAGTCCCAGTAGCTTTCTCCCTAGAAAATACGAATGTGTAGCGCTGGTGTCTCCATGTGGAACCAATTAGTGATTCCAAGCCCAAAATTAAATGTTCCCTGATAAAAAACATTCAAAACAATAAAGTCCGTGGAAAATATCAGGAATACAAAAACACAGAGGCTGTAGCAATATCTGGCATTGAGTTAGCCAAAACACAACCGGATATTTCCGGTTTCATCCAGTCATATCTGGACAAACTGGTGTGGAATTTGTATGCAATGGACCGAGAAAATCACAGTAAAAATGGTTGTGGAGAAAAGCAAACTCTTTTCTTTAGGCAAGTCCATACAATGTCATCTATACAAACAGAAATATCATGTTTGTTTGCCGAACTTCCTCTAGCTTTCTATCTAGAAAATACGAATGTGTGGAGCTGGTGTCCCCTTGATGAACCAATGAGTGTTTCAACGGTAGAAAATTAAATGTTCCCTGATAAAAAACATTCAAAACAATAAAGTCCATCGATAATATCAAGAAAACACAAACACAGAGGCTTTCACAATATTTTGGATTGAGTTAGCCAAAACACAACCGGATATTTCTTGTTTCATCCAGTCATATCCGGACAAACTGGTGTGGAATTCGTATGCAATGGACCGAGAAAATCACAGTAAAATGGTTTTGGAGAAAAGCAAAGTCTTTTCGTTAGGCAAGTGCATAAAATGTCATCTATACAAACAGAAATATCATGTTCGTTTGCCACAGTTCCTCTAGCTTTCTCCCTAGAAAATACGAATGTGTAGTGCTGGTGTCTCCATGTGGAACCAATTACCGATTCCAAGCACAAAATTAAATGTTCCCCGATAAAAAACATTCAAAACAATAAAGTCCGTGGATAATATCAGGAATACAAAAACACAGAGGCTGTAGCAATATCTGGGATTGAGTTAGCCAAAACACAACCGGATATTTCGGGTTTCATCCAGTCATATCTGGACAAACTGGTGTGGAATTCGTATGCAATGGACCGAGAAAATCACAGTAAAATGGTTTTGGAGAAAAGCAAAGTCTTTTCGTTAGGCAAGTGCATAAAATATCATCTATACAAACAGAAATATCATGTTCGTTTGCCACAGTTCCTCTAGCTTTCTCCCTAGAAAATACGAATGTGTAGTGCTGGTGTCTCCATGTGGAACCAATTACCGATTCCAAGCACAAAATTAAATGTTCCCCGATAAAAAAACATTCAAAACAATAAAGTCCGTGGATAATATCAGGAATACAAAAACACAGAGGCTGTAGCAATATCTGGGATTGAGTTAGCCAAAACACAACCGGATATTTCCGGTTTCATCCAGTCATATCTGGACAAACTGGTGTGGAATTCGTATGCACTGGACCGAGAAAATCACAGTAAAATGGTTTTGGAGAAAAGCAAAGTCTTTTCGTTAGGCAAGTGCATGAAATGTCATCTATACAAACAGATATATCATGTTTGTTTGCCGCAGTCCCAGTAGCTTTCTCCCTAGAAAATACGAATGTGTAGCGCTGGTGTCTCCATGTGGAACCAATTAGTGATTCCAAGCACAAAATTAAATGTTCCCTGATAAAAAACATTCAAAACAATAAAGTCCGTGGAAAATATCAGGAATACAAAAACACAGAGGCTGTAGCAATATCTGGCATTGAGTTAGCCAAAACACAACCGGATATTTCCGGTTTCATCCAGTCATATCTGGACAAACCGGTGTGGAATTTGTATGCAATGGACCGAGAAAATCACAGTAAAAATGGTTGTGGAGAAAAGCAAACTCTTTTCTTTAGGCAAGTCCATAAAATGTCATCTATACAAACAGAAATATCATGTTTGTTTGCCGAACTTCCTCTAGCTTTCTATCTAGAAAATACGAATGTGTGGAGCTGGTGTCCCCTTGATGAACCAATGAGTGTTTCAACGGTAGAAAATTAAATGTTCCCTGATAAAAAACATTCAAAACAATAAAGTCCATCGATAATATCAAGAAAACACAAACACAGAGGCTTTCACAATATTTTGGATTGAGTTAGCCAAAACAAAACCGGATATTTCTTGTTTCATCCAGTCATATCCGGACAAACTGGTGTGGAATCCGTATGCAATGGACCGAGAAAATCACAGTAAAATGGTTTTGGAGAAAAGCAAAGTCTTTTCGTTTGGCAAGTGCATAAAATGTCATCTATACAAACAGAAATATCATGTTTGTTTGCCACAGTTCCTCTAGCTTTCTCCCTAGAAAATACGAATGTGTAGTGCTGGTGTCTCCATGTGGAACCAATTACCGATTCCAAGCACAAAATTAAATGTTCCCCGATAAAAATCATTCAAAACAATAAAGTCCGTGGATAATATCAGGAACACAAAAACACAGAGGCTGTAGCAATATCTGGGATTGAGTTAGCCAAAACACAACCGGATATTTCCGGTTTCATCCAGTCATATCTGGACAAACTGGTGTGGAATTCGTATGCAATGGACCGAGAGAATCACAGTAGAAATGGTTTTGGAGAAAAGCAAAGTCTTTTCGTTAGGCAAGTGCAATTAGTGTTTCTGAGGTGCAAAATTAAATGTTGCCTGATAAAAACATTCAAAACAATACAGTCCATCAATAATATCCAGAAAACACAAACACACAGGCTTTCACAATGTTTCGGATTGAGTTAGCCAAAACTCAACAGTATATTTCTGTTTCATCGAATCATATCCGGACAAACTGGTGTGGAATTCGTATGCAATGGATTGAGAAAACCACAGTAAAAATGATTTTGGAGAAGAGCAAAGTCTTTTCGTTAGGCAAGTGCATAAAATGTCATCAATACAAACAGAAATATCATGTTTATTTGTCACATTTCCTCTAGCTTTCTCCCTAGAAATACGAATGTGTAGAGCTGGTGTCTCCATGTGGAACCAATTACTGTATCCAAGCTTAAAATAAAATGTTCTCCGATAAAAAACATTCAAAACAATAAAGTCCGTGGATAATATCCAGAAAACACACACACTGAGGCTGTATTAATAGCTGGGATTGAGTTAGCCAAAACAAATCCGGATACTTTTTCACTTTCATTAAGGTCATATCCGGACAAAGTGGTGTGTAATTTCTATGCAATGCACTGAGAAAATCACAGTAAAAATGGTTTTGGAGAAAAGCAAATTCTTTTCGTTAGGCAAGTGCATGAAATGTCATCTATACAAACAGATATATCATGTTTGTTTGCCGCAGTCCCAGTAGCTTTCTCCCTAGAAAATACGAATGTGTAGCGCTGGTGTCTCCATGTGGAACCAATTAGTGATTCCAAGCACAAAATTAAATGTTCCCTGATAAAAAACATTCAAAACAATAAAGTCCGTGGAAAATATCAGGAATACAAAAACACAGAGGCTGTAGCAATATCTGGCATTGAGTTAGCCAAAACACAACCGGATATTTCCGGTTTCATCCAGTCATATCTGGACAAACTGGTGTGGAATTTGTATGCAATGGACCGAGAAAATCACATTAAAAATGGTTGTGGAGAAAAGCAAACTCTTTTCTTTAGGCAAGTCCATAAAATGTCATCTATACAAACAGAAATATCATGTTTGTTTGCCGAACTTCCTCTAGCTTTCTATCTAGAAAATACGAATGTGTGGAGCTGGTGTCCCCTTGATGAACCAATGAGTGTTTCAACGGTAGAAAATTAAATGTTCCCTGATAAAAAACATTCAAAACAATAAAGTCCATCGATAATATCAAGAAAACACAAACACAGAGGCTTTCACAATATTTCGGATTGAGTTAGCCAAAACACAACCGGATATTTCTTGTTTCATCCAGTCATATCCGGACAAACTGGTGTGGAATACGTATGCAATGGACCGAGAAAATCACAGTAAAATGGTTTTGGAGAAAAGCAAAGTCTTTTCGTTAGGCAAGTGCATAAAATGTCATCTATACAAACAGAAATATCATGTTTGTTTGCCACAGTTCCTCTAGCTTTCTCCCTAGAAAATACGAATGTGTAGTGCTGGTGTCTCCATGTAGAACCAATTACCGATTCCAAGCACAAAATTAAATGTTCCCCGATAAAAAACATTCAAAACAATAAAGTACGTGGATAATATCAGGAACACAAAAACACAGAGGCTGTAGCAATATCTGGGATTGAGTTAGCCAAAACACAACCGGATATTTCCGGTTTCATCCAGTCATATCTGGACAAACTGGTGTGGAATTCGTATGCAATGGACCGAGAGAATCACAGTAGAAATGGTTTTGGAGAAAAGCAAAGTCTTTTCGTTAGGCAAGTGCAATTAGTGTTTCTGAGGTGCAAAATTAAATGTTGCCTGATAAAAACATTCAAAACAATACAGTCCATCAATAATATCCAGAAAACACAAACACACAGGCTTTCACAATGTTTCGGATTGAGTTAGCCAAAACTCAACAGTATATTTCTGTTTCATCGAATCATATCCGGACAAACTGGTGTGGAATTCGTATGCAATGGATTGAGAAAACCACAGTAAAAATGATTTTGGAGAAGAGCAAAGTCTTTTCGTTAGGCAAGTGCATAAAATGTCATCAATACAAACAGAAATATCATGTTTATTTGTCACAGTTCCTCTAGCTTTCTCCCTAGAAATACGAATGTGTAGAGCTGGTGTCTCCATGTGGAACCAATTACTGTATCCAAGCTTAAAATAAAATGTTCTCCGATAAAAAACATTCAAAACAATAAAGTCCGTTGATAATATCCAGAAAACACACACACTGAGGCTGTATTAATAGCTGGGATTGAGTTAGCCAAAACAAATCCGGATACTTTTTCACTTTCATTAAGGTCATATCCGGACAAAGTGGTGTGTAATTTCTATGCAATGCACTGAGAAAATCACAGTAAAAATGGTTTTGGAGAAAAGCAAAGTCTTTTCGTTAGGCAAGTGCATGAAATGTCATCTATACAAACAGATATATCATGTTTGTTTGCCGCAGTCCCAGTAGCTTTCTCCCTAGAAAATACGAATGTGTAGCGCTGGTGTCTCCATGTGCAACCAATTAGTGATTCCAAGCACAAAATTAAATGTTCCCTGATAAAAAACATTCAAAACAATAAAGTCCGTGGAAAATATCAGGAATACAAAAACACAGAGGCTGTAGCAATATCTGGCATTGAGTTAGCCAAAACACAACCGGATATTTCCGGTTTCATCCAGTCATACCTGGACAAACCGGTGTGGAATTTGTATGCAATGGACCGAGAAAATCACAGTAAAAATGGTTGTGGAGAAAAGCAAACTCTTTTCTTTAGGCAAGTCCATAAAATGTCATCTATACAAACAGAAATATCATGTTTGTTTGCCGAACTTCCTCTAGCTTTCTATCTAGAAAATACGAATGTGTGGAGCTGGTGTCCCCTTGATGAACCAATGAGTGTTTCAACGGTAGAAAATTAAATGTTCCCTGATAAAAAACATTCAAAACAATAAAGTCCATCGATAATATCAAGAAAACACAAACACAGAGGCTTTCACAATATTTTGGATTGAGTTAGCCAAAACAAAACCGGATATTTCTTGTTTCATCCAGTCATATCCGGACAAACTGGTGTGGAATACGTATGCAATGGACCGAGAAAATCACAGTAAAATGGTTTTGGAGAAAAGCAAAGTCTTTTCGTTAGGCAAGTGAATAAAATGTCATCTATACAAACAGAAATATCATGTTTGTTTGCCACAGTTCCTCTAGCTTTCTCCCTAGAAAATACGAATGTGTAGTGCTGGTGTCTCCATGTGGAACCAATTACCGATTCCAAGCACAAAATTAAATGTTCCCCGATAAAAATCATTCAAAACAATAAAGTCCGTGGATAATATCAGGAACACAAAAACACAGAGGCTGTAGCAATATCTGGGATTGAGTTAGCCAAAACACAACCGGATATTTCCGGTTTCATCCAGTCATATCTGGACAAACTGGTGTGGAATTCGTATGCAATGGACCGAGACAATCACAGTAGAAATGGTTTTGGAGAAAAGCAAAGTCTTTTCGTTAGGCAAGTGCAATTAGTGTTTCTGAGGTGCAAAATTAAATGTTGCCTGATAAAAACATTCAAAACAATACAGTCCATCAATAATATCCAGAAAACACAAACACACAGGCTTTCACAATGTTTCGGATTGAGTTAGCCAAAACTCAACAGTATATTTCTGTTTCATCGAATCATATCCGGACAAACTGGTGTGGAATTCGTATGCAATGGATTGAAAAAACCACAGTAAAAATGATTTTGGAGAAGAGCAAAGTCTTTTCGTTAGGCAAGTGCATAAAATGTCATCAATACAAACAGAAATATCATCTTTATTTGTCACAGTTCCTCTAGCTTTCTCCCTAGAAATACGAATGTGTAGAGCTGGTGTCTCCATGTGGAACCAATTACTGTATCCAAGCTTAAAATAAAATGTTCTCCGATAAAAAACATTCAAAACAATAAAGTCCGTGGATAATATCCAGAAAACACACACACTGAGGCTGTATTAATAGCTGGGATTGAGTTAGCCAAAACAAATCCGGATACTTTTTCACTTTCATTAAGGTCATATCCGGACAAAGTGGTGTGTAATTTCTATGCAATGCACTGAGAAAATCACAGTAAAAATGGTTTTGGAGAAAAGCAAAGTCTTTTCGTTAGGCAAGTGCATGAAATGTCATCTATACAAACAGATATATCATGTTTGTTTGCCGCAGTCCCAGTAGCTTTCTCCCTAGAAAATACGAATGTGTAGCGATGGTGTCTCCATGTGGAACCAATTAGTGATTCCAAGCCCAAAATTAAATGTTCCCTGATAAAAAACATTCAAAACAATAAAGTCCGTGGAAAATATCAGGAATACAAAAACACAGAGGCTGTAGCAATATCTGGCATTGAGTTAGCCAAAACACAACCGGATATTTCCGGTTTCATCCAGTCATACCTGGACAAACCGGTGTGGAATTTGTATGCAATGGACCGAGAAAATCACAGTAAAAATGGTTGTGGAGAAAAGCAAACTCTTTTCTTTAGGCAAGTCCATAAAATGTCATCTATACAAACAGAAATATCATGTTTGTTTGCCGAACTTCCTCTAGCTTTCTATCTAGAAAATACGAATGTGTGGAGCTGGTGTCCCCTTGATGAACCAATGAGTGTTTCAACGGTAGAAAATTAAATGTTCCCTGATAAAAAACATTCAAAACAATAAAGTCCATCGATAATATCAAGAAAACACAAACACAGAGGCTTTCACAATATTTTGGATTGAGTTAGCCAAAACAAAACCGGATATTTCTTGTTTCATCCAGTCATATCCGGACAAACTGGTGTGGAATACGTATGCAATGGACCGAGAAAATCACAGTAAAATGGTTTTGGAGAAAAGCAAAGTCTTTTCGTTAGGCAAGTGAATAAAATGTCATCTATACAAACAGAAATATCATGTTTGTTTGCCACAGTTCCTCTAGCTTTCTCCCTAGAAAATACGAATGTGTAGTGCTGGTGTCTCCATGTGGAACCAATTACCGATTCCAAGCACAAAATTAAATGTTCCCCGATAAAAATCATTCAAAACAATAAAGTCCGTGGATAATATCAGGAACACAAAAACACAGAGGCTGTAGCAATATCTGGGATTGAGTTAGCCAAAACACAACCGGATATTTCCGGTTTCATCCAGTCATATCTGGACAAACTGGTGTGGAATTCGTATGCAATGGACCGAGAGAATCACAGTAGAAATGGTTTTGGAGAAAAGCAAAGTCTTTTCGTTAGGCAAGTGCAATTAGTGTTTCTGAGGTGCAAAATTAAATGTTGCCTGATAAAAACATTCAAAACAATACAGTCCATCAATAATATCCAGAAAACACAAACACACAGGCTTTCACAATGTTTCGGATTGAGTTAGCCAAAACTCAACAGTATATTTCTGTTTCATCGAATCATATCCGGACAAACTGGTGTGGAATTCGTATGCAATGGATTGAGAAAACCACAGTAAAAATGATTTTGGAGAAGAGCAAAGTCTTTTCGTTAGGCAAGTGCATAAAATGTCATCAATACAAACAGAAATATCATGTTTATTTGTCACAGTTCCTCTAGCTTTCTCCCTAGAAATACGAATGTGTAGAGCTGGTGTCTCCATGTGGAACCAATTACTGTATCCAAGCTTAAAATAAAATGTTCTCCGATAAAAAACATTCAAAACAATAAAGTCCGTTGATAATATCCAGAAAACACACACACTGAGGCTGTATTAATAGCTGGGATTGAGTTAGCCAAAACAAATCCGGATACTTTTTCACTTTCATTAAGGTCATATCCGGACAAAGTGGTGTGTAATTTCTATGCAATGCACTGAGAAAATCACAGTAAAAATGGTTTTGGAGAAAAGCAAAGTCTTTTCGTTAGGCAAGTGCATGAAATGTCATCTATACAAACAGATATATCATGTTTGCTTGCCGCAGTCCCAGTAGCTTTCTCCCTAGAAAATACGAATGTGTAGCGCTGGTGTCTCCATGTGGAACCAATTAGTGATTCCAAGCACAAAATTAAATGTTCCCTGATAAAAAACATTCAAAACAATAAAGTCCGTGGAAAATATCAGGAATACAAAAACACAGAGGCTGTAGCAATATCTGGCATTGAGTTAGCCAAAACACAACCGGATATTTCCGGTTTCATCCAGTCATATCTGGACAAACTGGTGTGGAATTTGTATGCAATGGACCGAGAAAATCACAGTAAAAATGGTTGTGGAGAAAAGCAAACTCTTTTCTTTAGGCAAGTCCATAAAATGTCATCTATACAAACAGAAATATCATGTTTGTTTGCCGAACTTCCTCTAGCTTTCTATCTAGAAAATACGAATGTGTGGAGCTGGTGTCCCCTTGATGAACCAATGAGTGTTTCAACGGTAGAAAATTAAATGTTCCCTGATAAAAAACATTCAAAACAATAAAGTCCATCGATAATATCAAGAAAACACAAACACAGAGGCTTTCACAATATTTTGGATTGAGTTAGCCAAAACAAAACCGGATATTTCTTGTTTCATCCAGTCATATCCGGACAAACTGGTGTGGAATACGTATGCAATGGACCGAGAAAATCACAGTAAAATGGTTTTGGAGAAAAGCAAAGTCTTTTCGTTAGGCAAGTGAATAAAATGTCATCTATACAAACAGAAATATCATGTTTGTTTGCCACAGTTCCTCTAGCTTTCTCCCTAGAAAATACGAATGTGTAGTGCTGGTGTCTCCATGTGGAACCAATTACCGATTCCAAGCACAAAATTAAATGTTCCCCGATAAAAATCATTCAAAACAATAAAGTCCGTGGATAATATCAGGAACACAAAAACACAGAGGCTGTAGCAATATCTGGGATTGAGTTAGCCAAAACACAACCGGATATTTCCGGTTTCATCCAGTCATATCTGGACAAACTGGTGTGGAATTCGTATGCAATGGACCGAGACAATCACAGTAGAAATGGTTTTGGAGAAAAGCAAAGTCTTTTCGTTAGGCAAGTGCAATTAGTGTTTCTGAGGTGCAAAATTAAATGTTGCCTGATAAAAACATTCAAAACAATACAGTCCATCAATAATATCCAGAAAACACAAACACACAGGCTTTCACAATGTTTCGGATTGAGTTAGCCAAAACTCAACAGTATATTTCTGTTTCATCGAATCATATCCGGACAAACTGGTGTGGAATTCGTATGCAATGGATTGAGAAAACCACAGTAAAAATGATTTTGGAGAAGAGCAAAGTCTTTTCGTTAGGCAAGTGCATAAAATGTCATCAATACAAACAGAAATATCATCTTTATTTGTCACAGTTCCTCTAGCTTTCTCCCTAGAAATACGAATGTGTAGAGCTGGTGTCTCCATGTGGAACCAATTACTGTATCCAAGCTTAAAATAAAATGTTCTCCGATAAAAAACATTCAAAACAATAAAGTCCGTGGATAATATCCAGAAAACACACACACTGAGGCTGTATTAATAGCTGGGATTGAGTTAGCCAAAACAAATCCGGATACTTTTTCACTTTCATTAAGGTCATATCCGGACAAAGTGGTGTGTAATTTCTATGCAATGCACTGAGAAAATCACAGTAAAAATGGTTTTGGAGAAAAGCAAAGTCTTTTCGTTAGGCAAGTGCATGAAATGTCATCTATACAAACAGATATATCATGTTTGTTTGCCGCAGTCCCAGTAGCTTTCTCCCTAGAAAATACGAATGTGTAGCGATGGTGTCTCCATGTGGAACCAATTAGTGATTCCAAGCCCAAAATTAAATGTTCCCTGATAAAAAACATTCAAAACAATAAAGTCCGTGGAAAATATCAGGAATACAAAAACACAGAGGCTGTAGCAATATCTGGCATTGAGTTAGCCAAAACACAACCGGATATTTCCGGTTTCATCCAGTCATACCTGGACAAACCGGTGTGGAATTTGTATGCAATGGACCGAGAAAATCACAGTAAAAATGGTTGTGGAGAAAAGCAAACTCTTTTCTTTAGGCAAGTCCATAAAATGTCATCTATACAAACAGAAATATCATGTTTGTTTGCCGAACTTCCTCTAGCTTTCTATCTAGAAAATACGAATGTGTGGAGCTGGTGTCCCCTTGATGAACCAATGAGTGTTTCAACGGTAGAAAATTAAATGTTCCCTGATAAAAAACATTCAAAACAATAAAGTCCATCGATAATATCAAGAAAACACAAACACAGAGGCTTTCACAATATTTTGGATTGAGTTAGCCAAAACAAAACCGGATATTTCTTGTTTCATCCAGTCATATCCGGACAAACTGGTGTGGAATACGTATGCAATGGACCGAGAAAATCACAGTAAAATGGTTTTGGAGAAAAGCAAAGTCTTTTCGTTAGGCAAGTGCATAAAATGTCATCTATACAAACAGAAATATCATGTTTGTTTGCCACAGTTCCTCTAGCTTTCTCCCTAGAAAATACGAATGTGTAGTGCTGGTGTCTCCATGTGGAACCAATTACCGATTCCAAGCACAAAATTAAATGTTCCCCGATAAAAAACATTCAAAACAATAAAGTCCGTGGATAATATCAGGAACACAAAAACACAGAGGCTGTAGCAATATCTGGGATTGAGTTAGCCAAAACACAACCGGATATTTCCGGTTTCATCCAGTCATATCTGGACAAACTGGTGTGGAATTCGTATGCAATGGACCGAGAAAATCACAGTAGAAATGGTTTTGGAGAAAAGCAAAGTCTTTTCGTTAGGCAAGTGCAATTAGTGTTTCTGAGGTGCAAAATTAAATGTTGCCTGATAAAAACATTCAAAACAATACAGTCCATCAATAATATCCAGAAAACACAAACACACAGGCTTTCACAATGTTTCGGATTGAGTTAGCCAAAACTCAACAGTATATTTCTGTTTCATCGAATCATATCCGGACAAACTGGTGTGGAATTCGTATGCAATGGATTGAGAAAACCACAGTAAAAATGATTTTGGAGAAGAGCAAAGTCTTTTCGTTAGGCAAGTGCATAAAATGTCATCAATACAAACAGAAATATCATGTTTATTTGTCACAGTTCCTCTAGCTTTCTCCCTAGAAATACGAATGTGTAGAGCTGGTGTCTCCATGTGGAACCAATTACTGTATCCAAGCTTAAAATAAAATGTTCTCTGATAAAAAACATTCAAAACAATAAAGTCCGTTGATAATATCCAGAAAACACACACACTGAGGCTGTATTAATAGCTGGGATTGAGTTAGCCAAAACAAATCCGGATACTTTTTCACTTTCATTAAGGTCATATCCGGACAAAGTGGTGTGTAATTTCTATGCAATGCACTGAGAAAATCACAGTAGAAATGGTTTTGGAGAAAAGCAAAGTCTTTTCGTTAGGCAAGTGCATGAAATGTCATCTATACAAACAGATATATCATGTTTGTTTGCCGCAGTCCCAGTAGCTTTCTCCCTAGAAAATACGAATGTGTAGCGCTGGTGTCTCCATGTGGAACCAATTAGTGATTCCAAGCACAAAATTAAATGTTCCCTGATAAAAAACATTCAAAACAATAAAGTCCGTGGAAAATATCAGGAATACAAAAACACAGAGGCGGGGGGCGGATCCAAGATGGCGGATAGTGAGGACGTGTGCCTTAGTTTGGGAAAATAAACTTTCATAAAAGTGGAATTACTGTAGCCTCAGGAAAAGACTCAAGAAAAAAACTGCAGAGGAAACGCTTCCGGATCTCGTGGATGAGACACAGAGGACTTACAGGGAACCCACCGTGTGGAAAACCAACTGAGAGGAGCCGAGTGGCAGCGGCGAGAGAGGAGCCAGAGCCTCAGAATCTCGCCAGCGCGGGAACGGAGGAGGAGGGTAAGACAAAGACCTGAGAAGTCCGAGACATTGGGGGGAGGGGGAACAGAGGCCTCTCCCTTCACTCACCAAGCAAAACAAAGAACACTGCGAATTTACATATGTAAAGCTCAGCCAAACTCAGTATCTTTAGCGAAACTGGAGAACACATTGAGGGCTGCATAATCTCTGTGGATGGTCCCAGGGGTAGATCAAACGAATACTCACAAAGGCCAGATTTCAACTACACTCAACCCCACTCCCAACTGAGTCAAAAAAAAAAAAAAGAGAGAGAGAGAGAGAGGGAGCCAGCAAGGAGCAAGTGAGTGAGAAATCTGGGAGAGTTGCTCTTTACACAGCCTTAAACCTGAAGAAACAAGCATAGCTCTCTGGCCACACCCATCACAGCCCCTAAGGCTCCAACAAAGCAGACAGCTCACTTAGAGGCATAGTATAACGAGAGAAAAAAACAAAAACAAAAACACCACAAATTATCTCTAACATGCCAAGCAAGAAACATAGAAGCGGAGGTACCAAGGACAGGGAAGGCACTATGACGCCCCCAAGTGAACAAGACACGCCAATGCAAGATTATGAAGATTATGAGATAGAAGAAATGAAAGATACAGATTTCAAAAAATTTATGATAAGAACATTAAGAAGTTCTCAAAAACAAATTCTTGAACTACAGAAATCCTTAATGGACAAGATAGAAAATCTCTCCCGTGAAAATGAAATATTAAGGAGGAATCAAAATGAAATGAAAAAACTAATGGAGCAGGAATTCGCAATACTGACAAAAAACCACAATGAAATGAAGAACACAATAGATCAAATGGCAAACACATTAGAGAGCCTTAAAAACAGAATGGGTGAAGCAGAAGAGAGAATATCGGAATTAGAAGACAGAGAACAGGAAAGGAAACAGTCAAATCAAAGAAAAGAAGAAGAAATCAGAAATCTAAAAAATACTGTCAGGAACCTACAGGATACTATTAAAAAACCTAACATTCGGGTTCTAGGAGTTCCTGAAGGCATGGAAAGGGAGAAAGGATTAGAAGGCCTTTTTAGTGAGATACTAGCAGAAAATTTCCCAAGTTTGGAGAAGGACAGAGACATCCTAGTACAGGAAGCTCAGAGAACCCCTAATAAACATGATCAAAAGAGATCCTCACCACGACACGTCGTAATCAAACTCACCACAGTGAAACACAAAGAAAAGATCCTAAAATGTGCAAGAGAGAAACGCCAGATTACTCTCAGAGGATCTCCAATTAGACTTACAGCTGATTTCTCATCAGAAACCCTACAAGCCAGGAGAGAATGGCGAGATATAGCCCAGGTACTAAGAGAGAAAAACTGCCAGCCCAGAATATTATATCCTGCAAAGCTCTCATTTGTGAATGAAGGTGAAATTAAGACCTTTCACAGCAAACAGAAATTGAAAGAATTTGTCGCCACTCGTCCGGCCCTGCAAAAGATGCTTAAAGATGTGTTACATACAGAAACACAGAAACACGGTCACCAATATGAAAGAAGTTAAAGGAAGGAAACCTCACAGCAAAAGATCACAGGAATCTCAAACCAGATATTAGAAAATATCTTTGGCAAATGGCAGGGCAAAGTTACTCCTTCTCAATAGTCACATTGAATGTTAATGGCTTGAACTGTCCAGTTAAAAGACACCGATTGGCTGACTGGGTTAAGGAACAAAACCCATCCTTTTGCTGCTTACAAGAAACCCATCTATCCAACAATGATCCATACAAGCTGAGAGTGAAAGGCTGGAAAAAGATATACCACGCCAACAGAAATGAAAAGAGAGCGGGCGTAGCCATCTTAATATCGGACAACATAAACTTTACCACAAAAACTGTTAGGAGAGACAAAGAGGGGCACTATATAATGATTAAGGGATCCATTCAACAGGAAGATATAATGATTATCAACATATATGCACCTAATCATAGGGCACCAGCTTATTTAAAAGACTTGTTAAGGGACTTAAAGGGAGACTTAGACCCCAATACAATAGTACTGGGGGACTTCAATACTCCACTCTCAGAGATAGACAGATCAACAGGACAGAAGATCAACAAGGAGACAGTAGATTTAAATGACACTATAGACCAAATGGATCTAACAGATATCTACAGAACATTTCATCCTACATCTAAGGACTTTACATTCTTCTCAGCAGTACATGGAACCCTCTCTAGGATTGACCACATACTAGGCCATAAAGCAAGTCTCAGCAAATTCAAAAGAATTAGAATCATACCATGCAGCTTCTCAGACCACAAAGGAATGAAATTGGAAATTGGCAACTCAGGAATCCCTAGAGCACGTGCAAACACATGGAGATTGAACAACATGCTCCTGAATGAACAATGGGTCATAGAAGAAATTAAAAGAGAAATCAAAAATTTTCTGGAAGTAAATGAGGATAACAGCACAACATACCAAAACCTATGGGATACAACAAAAGCAGTGTTAAGAGGAAAGTTTATATCAATAGGTGCCTACATCAAGAAATTGGAAAGGCACCAAATAGATGAGCTTTCAAGTCATCTCAAGGATCTAGAAAATCTGCAGCAAGCCAAACCCAAACCCAGTAGGAGAAGAGAAATAATTAAAATCAGAGAAGAAATCAACAGGATTGAATCCAAAAAAACATTACAAAAAATCAGCCAAACGAGGAGCTGGTTTTTTGAAAAAATAAACAAAATTGACACCCCATTGGCCCAACTAACTAAAAAAAGAAGAGAAAAGACCCAAATCAATAGGATCAGAGATGAAATGGGAAACGTAACAACAGACGCCACAGAAATAAAAAGAATCATCAGAAATTACTACAAGGACTTGTATGCCAGCAAACAGGGAAATCTATCAGAAATGGACAGATTCTTGGACACATACAACCTCCCTAAATTGAGCCAGGAAGACATAGAAAACCTAAACAGACCAATAACTGACACAGAAATTGAAACAGTAATAAAGGCCCTCCCAACAAAGAAAAGCCCAGGGCCAGATGGATTCACTGCTGAGTTCTACCAGGCATTTAGAGAAGAACTAACTCCAATTCTTCTCAAACTATTCAGAGCAATCGAAAAAGAGGGAATCCTCCCAAATTCTTTCTATGAAGCCACCATCACCTTAATTCCTAAGCCAGAAAGAGACGCAACATTGAAAGAGAATTACAGACCAATATCCCTGATGAACATAGATGCAAAAATCCTCAATAAAATTCTGGCCAATAGAATGCAACAACACATCAGAAAGATCATCCACCCAGACCAAGTGGGATTCATCCCCGGTATGCAGGGATGGTTCAACATTCGCAAAACAATCAACGTAATACACTACATTAACAGACTGCAGAAGAAAAACCATATGATTCTCTCAATAGACGCAGAGAAAGCATTTGATAAAATACAACACCCTTTCATGATGAAAACTCTAAGCAAACTGGGTATGGAAGGAACATTCCTCAATACAATCAAAGCAATATATGAAAAACCCACGGCCAACATCCTATTGAATGGGGAAAAGTTGGAAGCATTTCCACTGAAATCTGGTACCAGACAGGGATGCCCTCTCTCACCACTGCTATTCAATATAGTTCTGGAAGTTTTGGCCAGAGCTATTAGGCAAGAAAAAGAAATTAAAGGGATACAAATCGGGAAGGACGAACTCAAACTATCCCTCTTTGCAGATGATATGATTCTTTATTTAGGGGACCCAAAGAACTCTACTAAGAGACTGCTGGAACTCATCGAAGAGTTTGGCAAAGTAGCAGGATATAAAATCCATGCACAAAAATCAACAGCCTTTGTATACACAGGCAATGCCACGGCTGAGGAAGAACTTCTAAAATCAATCCCATTCACAATAGCTACAAAAACAATCAAATATCTTGGAATAAACTTAACCAAAGACGTTAAAGATCTCTACGATGAAAACTACAAAACCTTAAAGAAAGAAATAGAAGAGGATACCAAAAAATGGAGAAATCTTCCATGCTCATGGATTGGAAGAATCAATATCATAAAAATGTCTATTCTCCCAAAAGCAATTTATACATTCAATGCAATACCCATTAAGATCCCGAAGACCTTCTTCTCAGACCTAGAAAAAACGATGCTGAAATTCATATGGAGACACAGAAGACCTCGAATAGCCAAAGCAATCCTGTACAACAAAAACAAAGCCGGAGGCATCACAATACCTGATTTCAGGACATACTACAGGGCAGTTGTTATCAAAACAGCATGGTACTGGTACAGAAACAGATGGATAGACCAATGGAACAGAATAGAAACACCAGAAATCAACCCAAACATCTACAGCCAACTTATATTTGACCAAAGATCCAAATCTAATCCCTGGAATAAGGACAGTCTATTCAATAAATGGTGCTGGGAAAATTGGATTTCCACATGCAGAAGCTTGAAGCAAGACCCATACCTATCACCTTACACAAAAATCCACTCAACATGGATTAAAGACTTAAATCTACGACCCGAAACCATCAAATTATTAGAGAGCATTGGAGAAACCCTGCAAGATATAGGCACAGGCAAAGACTTCCTGGAAAATACTCCAACAGCACAGGCAGTCAAAACCAAAATTAACATTTGGGATTGCATCAAATTGAGAAGTTTCTGTACTTCAAAAGAAACAGTCAGGAAAGTGAAGAGGCAACCAACAGAATGGGAAAAAATATTCGCAAACTATACTACAGATAAAGGATTGATAACCAGAATCTACAAAGAAATCAAGAAAATCCACAACAACAAAACAAACAACCCACTAAAGAGATGGGCCAAGGACCTCAATAGACATTTTTCAAAAGAGGAAATCCAAATGGCCAACAGACACATGAAAAAATGTTCAAGATCACTAGCAATCAGAGAAATGCAAATCAAAACCACAATGAGGTTCCACCTCACCCCGGTGAGAATGGCTCACATTCAGAAATCTACCAACAACAGATGCTGGAGAGGATGTGGGGAAAAAGGGACACTAACCCACTGTTGGTGGGAATGCAAACTGGTTAAGCCACTATGGAAGTCTCTCTGGAGATTCCTCAGAAACCTGAACATAACCCTACCATACAACCCAGCCATCCCACTCCTTGGAATTTACCCAAAGGAAATTAATTTGGCTAATAAAAAAGCCATCTGCACATTAATGTTTATTGCAGCTCAATTCACAATAGCTAAGACCTGGAACCAACCCAAATGCCCATCAACAGTAGACTGGATAAAGAAATTATGGGACATGTACTCCATAGAATACTATACAGCAATAAGAAACAACGAAACCCAGTCATTTGCAACAAGATGGAGCAATCTGGAAAACATCATGCTGAGTGAATTAAGCCAGACCCAAAGAGAAAAATATCATTTGTTTTCCCTGATCGGTGACAACTGAGTGCCAAAGGGGAAACCTGTTAAGTAAAATGGACACTATAAGCAACAATGAACTGATCAGCTCCTGTCCTGACTTTAGATGTACAATGTAATACTTTATCCATTTTAGTATTTGTTGTTATTGTTGATGTTCTAGTACTATTGGTTGAACTCAGTAATTAACACACAATTATTCTTAGGTGTTTAAATTTTAACTGAAAAGTGATCCCTGTTAAATCTAAGAGTGGAAAAAGAGAGGGAGGAGATGAACAATTTGGAACATGCTCAATCGGACTGGCCGCAAATGGTGGAGTTAGAAACGTGCCAGGGGATTCCAACACAATTCCATCAAGATGGCATGTACCAATGCCATCGCACTAGTCCAAGTGACCAATTTCAGCTCACAATTGATAGCTCTGATAGGTCTAAGACTCAAAGAGATCACACAAACAAGAGAAGTATCTGCTAATACTAACTGATAGAATCAAAAAGGGAGAGAAAGATCCAACATGGGAAGTGGGATACACAGCAGACTCATAGGATGGCAGATGTCCTAAACAACACTCCGGCCTCAGAATCAGCCCTCAAGGCATTCGGATCTGGCGGAAGAGCCCATGAGAGTATAGCAGGCATGGAAAGCCAAGATATCATGGAAAAAAAAAAAAGACCTAAATGAATGATCTCTGTGAGTGAGATCCCAGTGGAAAGAACGGGGCCATCAAAGAAGGAGGTACCCTTCTCCGAAGGGAGGAGAGAACCTCCACTTTGACTATGACCCTATCGGAATAAGATCAAAGTCAGCGAATTCTAAAGGCTTCCATAGCCCTGGCAACTCATGACTAGAGCCTAGGGAGATTACTGACGCCATGAACAGGAGTGTCAAATTGTTAAATCAGCAACAGGAGTCACTGTGTACTTACACCCCATGTGGGATCTGTCCCTAATGTGTCGTCTAAAGCCAAGTGATGCTATGACTGGTACTGAAACGGTATTTTTATACTTTGCGTTTCTGTGTGGGCGCAGACTGATGAGGTCTTTGCTAATTATATACTGAAGTGATCTTCTGTATATAAAGAGAATTGGAAATGAAAAAAAAAAAAAACAACCTGGTGTTAAAATGGAAATGGCATAGAAAATTAATTAATTTGAAAAAAAAATTTATGTAGGATCTCTGTCTTTAACGTGCTGTACATTGCTATTTAATGCTATAATTAGTAATCCAATGGTAGTTTTTTCACTTGATGTTGCTATATGGGCAAAAAGTTGAAATCTTTACCTAATATATACTAAACTGATCTTCTGTATACAAAGAGAATTGAAAATGAATCTTTACATGAATGGAAGGGGAAAGGGAGCGGGAAAGGGGAGGGTAGCGGGCGGGAGGGAAGTTATGGGAGGGGGGAAGCCATTGTAACCCATAAGCTATACTTTGGAAATTTATATTCATTAAATAAAAGTTTAATTAAAAAAAAAAAACACAGAGGCTGTAGCAATATCTGGCATTGAGTTAGCCAAAACACAACCGGATATTTCCGGTTTCATCCAGTCATATCTGGACAAACTGGTGTGGAATTTGTATGCAATGGACCGAGAAAATCACAGTAAAAATGGTTGTGGAGGAAAGCAAACTCTTTTCTTTAGGCAAGTCCATAAAATGTCATCTATACAAACAGAAATATCATGTTTGTTTGCCGAACTTCCTCTAGCTTTCTATCTAGAAAATACGAATGTGTGGAGCTGGTGTCCCCTTGATGAACCAATGAGTGTTTCAACGGTAGAAAATTAAATGTTCCCTGATAAAAAACATTCAAAACAATAAAGTCCATCGATAATATCAAGAAAACACAAACACAGAGGCTTTCACAATATTTTGGATTGAGTTAGCCAAAACACAACCGGATATTTCTTGTTTCATCCAGTCATATCCGGACAAACTGGTGTGGAATCCGTATGCAATGGACCGAGAAAATCACAGTAAAATGGTTTTGGAGAAAAGCAAAGTCTTTTCGTTAGGCAAGTGCATAAAATGTCATCTATACAAACAGAAATATCATGTTTGTTTGCCGCAGTCCCTCTAGCTTTCTCCCTAGAAAATACGATTGTGTAGTGCTGGTGTCTCCATGTTGAACCAATTACCGATTCCAAGCACAAAATTAAATGTTCCCCGATAAAAAACATTCAAAACAATAAAGTCCGTGGATAATATCAGGAATACAAAAACACAGAGGCTGTAGCAATATCTGGGATTGAGTTAGCCAAAACACAACCGGATATTTCCGGTTTCATCCAGTCATATCTGGACAAACTGGTGTGGAATTCGTATGCAATGGACCGAGACAATCACAGTAGAAATGGTTTTGGAGAAAAGCAAAGTCTTTTCGTTAGGCAAGTGCAATTAGTGTTTCTGAGGTGCAAAATTAAATGTTGCCTGATAAAAACATTCAAAACAATACAGTCCATCAATAATATCCAGAAAACACAAACACACAGGCTTTCACAATGTTTCGGATTGAGTTAGCCAAAACTCAATAGTATATTTCTGTTTCATCGAATCATATCCGGACAAACTGGTGTGGAATTCGTATGCAATGGATTGAGAAAATCACAGTAAAAATGATTTTGGAGAAGAGCAAAGTCTTTTTGTTAGGCAAGTGCATAAAATGTCATCAATACAAACAGAAATATCATGTTTATTTGTCACAGTTCCTCTAGCTTTCTCCCTAGAAATACGAATGTGTAGAGCTGGTGTCTCCATGTGGAACCAATTACTGTATCCAAGCTTAAAATAAAATGTTCTCTGATAAAAAACATTCAAAACAATAAAGTCCGTTGATAATATCCAGAAAACACACACACTGAGGCTGTATTAATAGCTGGGATTGAGTTAGCCAAAACAAATCCGGATACTTTTTCACTTTCATTAAGGTCATATCCGGACAAAGTGGTGTGTAATTTCTATGCAATGCACTGAGAAAATCACAGTAAAAATGGTTTTGGAGAAAAGCAAAGTCTTTTCATTAGGCAAGTGCATGAAATGTCATCTATACAAACAGATATATCATGTTTGTTTGCCGCAGTCCCAGTAGCTTTCTCCCTAGAAAATACGAATGTGTAGCGCTGGTGTCTCCATGTGGAACCAATTAGTGATTCCAAGCACAAAATTAAATGTTCCCTGATAAAAAACATTCAAAACAATAAAGTCCGTGGAAAATATCAGGAATACAAAAACACAGAGGCGGGGGGCGGATCCAAGATGGCGGATAGTGAGGACGTGTGCCTTAGTTTGGGAAAATAAACTTTCATAAAAGTGGAATTACTGTAGCCTCAGGAAAAGACTCAAGAAAAAAACTGCAGAGGAAACGCTTCCGGATCTCGTGGATGAGACACAGAGGACTTACAGGGAACCCACCGTGTGGAAAACCAACTGAGAGGAGCCGAGTGGCAGCGGCGAGAGAGGAGCCAGAGCCTCAGAATCTCGCCAGCGCGGGAACGGAGGAGGAGGGTAAGACAAAGACCTGAGAAGTCCGAGACATTGGGGGGAGGGGGAACAGAGGCCTCTCCCTTCACTCACCAAGCAAAACAAAGAACACTGCGAATTTACATATGTAAAGCTCAGCCAAACTCAGTATCTTTAGCGAAACTGGAGAACACATTGAGGGCTGCATAATCTCTGTGGATGGTCCCAGGGGTAGATCAAACGAATACTCACAAAGGCCAGATTTCAACTACACTCAACCCCACTCCCAACTGAGTCAAAAAAAAAAAAAAGAGAGAGAGAGAGAGAGGGAGCCAGCAAGGAGCAAGTGAGTGAGAAATCTGGGAGAGTTGCTCTTTACACAGCCTTAAACCTGAAGAAACAAGCATAGCTCTCTGGCCACACCCATCACAGCCCCTAAGGCTCCAACAAAGCAGACAGCTCACTTAGAGGCATAGTATAACGAGAGAAAAAAACAAAAACAAAAACACCACAAATTATCTCTAACATGCCAAGCAAGAAACATAGAAGCGGAGGTACCAAGGACAGGGAAGGCACTATGACGCCCCCAAGTGAACAAGACACGCCAATGCAAGATTATGAAGATTATGAGATAGAAGAAATGAAAGATACAGATTTCAAAAAATTTATGATAAGAACATTAAGAAGTTCTCAAAAACAAATTCTTGAACTACAGAAATCCTTAATGGACAAGATAGAAAATCTCTCCCGTGAAAATGAAATATTAAGGAGGAATCAAAATGAAATGAAAAAACTAATGGAGCAGGAATTCGCAATACTGACAAAAAACCACAATGAAATGAAGAACACAATAGATCAAATGGCAAACACATTAGAGAGCCTTAAAAACAGAATGGGTGAAGCAGAAGAGAGAATATCGGAATTAGAAGACAGAGAACAGGAAAGGAAACAGTCAAATCAAAGAAAAGAAGAAGAAATCAGAAATCTAAAAAATACTGTCAGGAACCTACAGGATACTATTAAAAAACCTAACATTCGGGTTCTAGGAGTTCCTGAAGGCATGGAAAGGGAGAAAGGATTAGAAGGCCTTTTTAGTGAGATACTAGCAGAAAATTTCCCAAGTTTGGAGAAGGACAGAGACATCCTAGTACAGGAAGCTCAGAGAACCCCTAATAAACATGATCAAAAGAGATCCTCACCACGACACGTCGTAATCAAACTCACCACAGTGAAACACAAAGAAAAGATCCTAAAATGTGCAAGAGAGAAACGCCAGATTACTCTCAGAGGATCTCCAATTAGACTTACAGCTGATTTCTCATCAGAAACCCTACAAGCCAGGAGAGAATGGCGAGATATAGCCCAGGTACTAAGAGAGAAAAACTGCCAGCCCAGAATATTATATCCTGCAAAGCTCTCATTTGTGAATGAAGGTGAAATTAAGACCTTTCACAGCAAACAGAAATTGAAAGAATTTGTCGCCACTCGTCCGGCCCTGCAAAAGATGCTTAAAGATGTGTTACATACAGAAACACAGAAACACGGTCACCAATATGAAAGAAGTTAAAGGAAGGAAACCTCACAGCAAAAGATCACAGGAATCTCAAACCAGATATTAGAAAATATCTTTGGCAAATGGCAGGGCAAAGTTACTCCTTCTCAATAGTCACATTGAATGTTAATGGCTTGAACTGTCCAGTTAAAAGACACCGATTGGCTGACTGGGTTAAGGAACAAAACCCATCCTTTTGCTGCTTACAAGAAACCCATCTATCCAACAATGATCCATACAAGCTGAGAGTGAAAGGCTGGAAAAAGATATACCACGCCAACAGAAATGAAAAGAGAGCGGGCGTAGCCATCTTAATATCGGACAACATAAACTTTACCACAAAAACTGTTAGGAGAGACAAAGAGGGGCACTATATAATGATTAAGGGATCCATTCAACAGGAAGATATAATGATTATCAACATATATGCACCTAATCATAGGGCACCAGCTTATTTAAAAGACTTGTTAAGGGACTTAAAGGGAGACTTAGACCCCAATACAATAGTACTGGGGGACTTCAATACTCCACTCTCAGAGATAGACAGATCAACAGGACAGAAGATCAACAAGGAGACAGTAGATTTAAATGACACTATAGACCAAATGGATCTAACAGATATCTACAGAACATTTCATCCTACATCTAAGGACTTTACATTCTTCTCAGCAGTACATGGAACCCTCTCTAGGATTGACCACATACTAGGCCATAAAGCAAGTCTCAGCAAATTCAAAAGAATTAGAATCATACCATGCAGCTTCTCAGACCACAAAGGAATGAAATTGGAAATTGGCAACTCAGGAATCCCTAGAGCACGTGCAAACACATGGAGATTGAACAACATGCTCCTGAATGAACAATGGGTCATAGAAGAAATTAAAAGAGAAATCAAAAATTTTCTGGAAGTAAATGAGGATAACAGCACAACATACCAAAACCTATGGGATACAACAAAAGCAGTGTTAAGAGGAAAGTTTATATCAATAGGTGCCTACATCAAGAAATTGGAAAGGCACCAAATAGATGAGCTTTCAAGTCATCTCAAGGATCTAGAAAATCTGCAGCAAGCCAAACCCAAACCCAGTAGGAGAAGAGAAATAATTAAAATCAGAGAAGAAATCAACAGGATTGAATCCAAAAAAACATTACAAAAAATCAGCCAAACGAGGAGCTGGTTTTTTGAAAAAATAAACAAAATTGACACCCCATTGGCCCAACTAACTAAAAAAAGAAGAGAAAAGACCCAAATCAATAGGATCAGAGATGAAATGGGAAACGTAACAACAGACGCCACAGAAATAAAAAGAATCATCAGAAATTACTACAAGGACTTGTATGCCAGCAAACAGGGAAATCTATCAGAAATGGACAGATTCTTGGACACATACAACCTCCCTAAATTGAGCCAGGAAGACATAGAAAACCTAAACAGACCAATAACTGACACAGAAATTGAAACAGTAATAAAGGCCCTCCCAACAAAGAAAAGCCCAGGGCCAGATGGATTCACTGCTGAGTTCTACCAGGCATTTAGAGAAGAACTAACTCCAATTCTTCTCAAACTATTCAGAGCAATCGAAAAAGAGGGAATCCTCCCAAATTCTTTCTATGAAGCCACCATCACCTTAATTCCTAAGCCAGAAAGAGACGCAACATTGAAAGAGAATTACAGACCAATATCCCTGATGAACATAGATGCAAAAATCCTCAATAAAATTCTGGCCAATAGAATGCAACAACACATCAGAAAGATCATCCACCCAGACCAAGTGGGATTCATCCCCGGTATGCAGGGATGGTTCAACATTCGCAAAACAATCAACGTAATACACTACATTAACAGACTGCAGAAGAAAAACCATATGATTCTCTCAATAGACGCAGAGAAAGCATTTGATAAAATACAACACCCTTTCATGATGAAAACTCTAAGCAAACTGGGTATGGAAGGAACATTCCTCAATACAATCAAAGCAATATATGAAAAACCCACGGCCAACATCCTATTGAATGGGGAAAAGTTGGAAGCATTTCCACTGAAATCTGGTACCAGACAGGGATGCCCTCTCTCACCACTGCTATTCAATATAGTTCTGGAAGTTTTGGCCAGAGCTATTAGGCAAGAAAAAGAAATTAAAGGGATACAAATCGGGAAGGACGAACTCAAACTATCCCTCTTTGCAGATGATATGATTCTTTATTTAGGGGACCCAAAGAACTCTACTAAGAGACTGCTGGAACTCATCGAAGAGTTTGGCAAAGTAGCAGGATATAAAATCCATGCACAAAAATCAACAGCCTTTGTATACACAGGCAATGCCACGGCTGAGGAAGAACTTCTAAAATCAATCCCATTCACAATAGCTACAAAAACAATCAAATATCTTGGAATAAACTTAACCAAAGACGTTAAAGATCTCTACGATGAAAACTACAAAACCTTAAAGAAAGAAATAGAAGAGGATACCAAAAAATGGAGAAATCTTCCATGCTCATGGATTGGAAGAATCAATATCATAAAAATGTCTATTCTCCCAAAAGCAATTTATACATTCAATGCAATACCCATTAAGATCCCGAAGACCTTCTTCTCAGACCTAGAAAAAACGATGCTGAAATTCATATGGAGACACAGAAGACCTCGAATAGCCAAAGCAATCCTGTACAACAAAAACAAAGCCGGAGGCATCACAATACCTGATTTCAGGACATACTACAGGGCAGTTGTTATCAAAACAGCATGGTACTGGTACAGAAACAGATGGATAGACCAATGGAACAGAATAGAAACACCAGAAATCAATCCAAACATCTACAGCCAACTTATATTTGACCAAAGATCCAAATCTAATCCCTGGAATAAGGACAGTCTATTCAATAAATGGTGCTGGGAAAATTGGATTTCCACATGCAGAAGCTTGAAGCAAGACCCATACCTATCACCTTACACAAAAATCCACTCAACATGGATTAAAGACTTAAATCTACGACCCGAAACCATCAAATTATTAGAGAGCATTGGAGAAACCCTGCAAGATATAGGCACAGGCAAAGACTTCCTGGAAAATACTCCAACAGCACAGGCAGTCAAAACCAAAATTAACATTTGGGATTGCATCAAATTGAGAAGTTTCTGTACTTCAAAAGAAACAGTCAGGAAAGTGAAGAGGCAACCAACAGAATGGGAAAAAATATTCGCAAACTATACTACAGATAAAGGATTGATAACCAGAATCTACAAAGAAATCAAGAAAATCCACAACAACAAAACAAACAACCCACTAAAGAGATGGGCCAAGGACCTCAATAGACATTTTTCAAAAGAGGAAATCCAAATGGCCAACAGACACATGAAAAAATGTTCAAGATCACTAGCAATCAGAGAAATGCAAATCAAAACCACAATGAGGTTCCACCTCACCCCGGTGAGAATGGCTCACATTCAGAAATCTACCAACAACAGATGCTGGAGAGGATGTGGGGAAAAAGGGACACTAACCCACTGTTGGTGGGAATGCAAACTGGTTAAGCCACTATGGAAGTCTCTCTGGAGATTCCTCAGAAACCTGAACATAACCCTACCATACAACCCAGCCATCCCACTCCTTGGAATTTACCCAAAGGAAATTAATTTGGCTAATAAAAAAGCCATCTGCACATTAATGTTTATTGCAGCTCAATTCACAATAGCTAAGACCTGGAACCAACCCAAATGCCCATCAACAGTAGACTGGATAAAGAAATTATGGGACATGTACTCCATAGAATACTATACAGCAGTAAGAAACAACGAAACCCAGTCATTTGCAACAAGATGGAGCAATCTGGAAAACATCATGCTGAGTGAATTAAGCCAGACCCAAAGAGAAAAATATCATTTGTTTTCCCTGATCGGTGACAACTGAGTGCCAAAGGGGAAACCTGTTAAGTAAAATGGACACTATAAGCAACAATGAACTGATCAGCTCCTGTCCTGACTTTAGATGTACAATGTAATACTTTATCCATTTTAGTATTTGTTGTTATTGTTGATGTTCTAGTACTATTGGTTGAACTCAGTAATTAACACACAATTATTCTTAGGTGTTTAAATTTTAACTGAAAAGTGATCCCTGTTAAATCTAAGAGTGGAAAAAGAGAGGGAGGAGATGAACAATTTGGAACATGCTCAATCGGACTGGCCGCAAATGGTGGAGTTAGAAACGTGCCAGGGGATTCCAACACAATTCCATCAAGATGGCATGTACCAATGCCATCGCACTAGTCCAAGTGACCAATTTCAGCTCACAATTGATAGCTCTGATAGGTCTAAGACTCAAAGAGATCACACAAACAAGAGAAGTATCTGCTAATACTAACTGATAGAATCAACAAGGGAGAGAAAGATCCAACATGGGAAGTGGGATACACAGCAGACTCATAGGATGGCAGATGTCCTAAACAACACTCTGGCCTCAGAATCAGCCCTCAAGGCATTCAGATCTGGCTGAAGAGCCCATGAGAGTATAGCAGGCATGGAAAGCCAAGATATCATGGAAAAAAAAAAAGACCTAAATGAATGATCTCTGTGAGTGAGATCCCAGTGGAAAGAACGGGGCCATCAAAGAAGGAGGTACCCTTCTCCGAAGGGAGGAGAGAACCTCCACTTTGACTATGACCCTATCGGAATAAGATCAAAGTCAGCGAACTCTAAAGGCTTCCATAGCCCTGGCAACTCATGACTAGAGCCTAGGGAGATTACTGACGCCATGAACAGGAGTGTCAAATTGTTAAATCAGCAACAGGAGTCACTGTGTACTTACACCCCATGTGGGATCTGTCCCTAATGTGTCGTCTAAAGCCAAGTGATGCTATGACTGGTACTGAAACGGTATTTTTATACTTTGCGTTTCTGTGTGGGCGCAGACTGATGAGGTCTTTGCTAATTATATACTGAAGTGATCTTCTGTATATAAAGAGAATTGGAAATGAAAAAAAAAAAACAACCTGGTGTTAAAATGGAAATGGCATAGAAAATTAATTAATTTGAAAAAAAATTTATGTAGGATCTCTGTCTTTAACGTGCTGTACATTGCTATTTAATGCTATAATTAGTAATCCAATGGTAGTTTTTTCACTTGATGTTGCTATATGGGCAAAAAGTTGAAATCTTTACCTAATATATACTAAACTGATCTTCTGTATACAAAGAGAATTGAAAATGAATCTTTACATGAATGGAAGGGGAAAGGGAGCGGGAAAGGGGAGGGTAGCGGGCGGGAGGGAAGTTATGGGAGGGGGGAAGCCATTGTAACCCATAAGCTATACTTTGGAAATTTATATTCATTAAATAAAAGTTTAATTAAAAAAAAAAACACAGAGGCTGTAGCAATATCTGGCATTGAGTTAGCCAAAACACAACCGGATATTTCCGGTTTCATCCAGTCATATCTGGACAAACTGGTGTGGAATTTGTATGCAATGGACCGAGAAAATCACAGTAAAAATGGTTGTGGAGGAAAGCAAACTCTTTTCTTTAGGCAAGTCCATAAAATGTCATCTATACAAACAGAAATATCATGTTTGTTTGCCGAACTTCCTCTAGCTTTCTATCTAGAAAATACGAATGTGTGGAGCTGGTGTCCCCTTGATGAACCAATGAGTGTTTCAATGGTAGAAAATTAAGTGTTCCCTGATAAAAAACATTCAAAACAATAAAGTCCATCGATAATATCAAGAAAACACAAACACAGAGGCTTTCACAATATTTTGGATTGAGTTAGCCAAAACACAACCGGATATTTCTTGTTTCATCCAGTCATATCCGGACAAACTGGTGTGGAATCCGTATGCAATGGACCGAGAAAATCACAGTAAAATGGTTTTGGAGAAAAGCAAAGTCTTTTCGTTAGGCAAGTGCATAAAATGTCATCTATACAAACAGAAATATCATGTTTGTTTGCCACAGATCCTCTAGCTTTCTCCAAAGAAAATACGAATGTGTAGTGCTGGTGTCTCCATGTGGAACCAATTACCGATTCCAAGCATAAAATTAAATGTTCCCCGATAAAAAACATTCAAAAAAATAAAGTCCGTGGATAATATCAGGAATACAAAAACACAGAGGCTGTAGCAATATCTGGGATTGAGTTAGCCAAAACACAACCGGATATTTCCGGTTTCATCCAGTCATATCTGGACAAACTGGTGTGGAATTCGTATGCAATGGACCGAGAGAATCACAGTAGAAATGGTTTTGGAGAAAAGCAAAGTCTTTTCGTTAGGCAAGTGCAATTAGTGTTTCTGAGGTGCAAAATTAAATGTTGCCTGATAAAAACATTCAAAACAATACAGTCCATCAATAATATCCAGAAAACACAAACACACAGGCTTTCACAATGTTTCGGATTGAGTTAGCCAAAACTCAACAGTATATTTCTGTTTCATCGAATCATATCCGGACAAACTGGTGTGGAATTCGTATGCAATGGATTGAGAAAATCACAGCAAAAATGATTTTGGAGAAGAGCAAAGTCTTTTCGTTAGGCAAGTGCATAAAATGTCATCAATACAAACAGAAATATCATGTTTATTTGTCACAGTTCCTCTGGCTTTCTCCCTAGAAATACGAATGTGTAGAGCTGGTGTCTCCATGTGGAACCAATTACTGTATCCAAGCTTAAAATAAAATGTTCTCCGATAAAAAACATTCAAAACAATAAAGTCCGTTGATAATATCCAGAAAACACACACACTGAGGCTGTATTAATAGCTGGGATTGAGTTAGCCAAAACAAATCCGGATACTTTTTCACTTTCATTAAGGTCATATCCGGACAAAGTGGTGTGTAATTTCTATGCAATGCACTGAGAAAATCACAGTAAAAATGGTTTTGGAGAAAAGCAAAGTCTTTTCGTTAGGCAAGTGCATGAAATGTCATCTATACAAACAGATATATCATGTTTGTTTGCCGCAGTCCCAGTAGCTTTCTCCCTAGAAAATACGAATGTGTAGAGCTGGTGTCTCCATGTGGAACCAATTAGTGATTCCAAGCACAAAATTAAATGTTCCCTGATAAAAAACATTCAAAACAATAAAGTCCGTGGAAAATATCAGGAATACAAAAACACAGAGGCTGTAGCAATATCTGGCATTGAGTTAGCCAAAACACAACCGGATATTTCCGGTTTCATCCAGTCATATCTGGACAAACTGGTGTGGAATTTGTATGCAATGGACCGAGAAAATCACAGTAAAAATGGTTGTGGAGGAAAGCAAACTCTTTTCTTTAGGCAAGTCCATACAATGTCATCTATACAAACAGAAATATCATGTTTGTTTGCCGAACTTCCTCTAGCTTTCTATCTAGAAAATACGAATGTGTGGAGCTGGTTTCCCCTTGATGAACCAATGAGTGTTTCAACGGTAGAAAATTAAATGTTCCTTGATAAAAAACATTCAAAACAATAAAGTCCATCGATAATATCAAGAAAACACAAACACAGAGGCATTCACAATATTTTGGATTGAGTTAGCCAAAACACAACCGGATATTTCTTGTTTCATCCAGTCATATCCGGACAAACTGGTGTGGAATTCGTATGCAATGGACCGAGAAAATCACAGTAAAATGGTTGTGGAGAAAAGCAAAGTCTTTTCGTTAGGCAAGTGCATAAAATGTCATCTATACAAACAGAAATATCATGTTTGTTTGCCGAACTTCCTGTAGCTTTCTATCTAGAAAATACGAATGTGTGGAGCTGGTGTCCCCTTGATGAACCAATGCGTGTTTCAACGGTAGAAAATTAAATGTTCCCTGATAAAAAACATTCAAAAGAATAAAGTCCATCGATAATATCAAGAAAACACAAACACAGAGGCTTTCACAATATTTTGGATTGAGTTAGCCAAAACACAACCGGATATTTCTTGTTTCATCCAGTCATATCCGGACAAACTGGTGTGGAATTCGTATGCAATGGACCGAGAAAATCACAGTAAAATGGTTTTGGAGAAAAGCAAAGTCTTTTCGTTAGGCAAGTGCATAAAATGTCATCTATACAAACAGAAATATCATGTTTGTTTGCCACAGTTCCTCTAGCTTTCTCCCTAGAAAATACGAATGTGTAGTGCTGGTGTCTCCATGTGGAACCAATTACCGATCCAAGCACAAAATTAAATGTTCCCCGATAAAAAACATTCAAAACAATAAAGTCCGTGGATAATATCAGGAATACAAAAACACAGAGGCTGTAGCAATATCTGGGATTGAGTTAGCCAAAACACAACCGGATATTTCCGGTTTCATCCAGTCATATCTGGACAAACTGGAGTGGAATTCGTATGCAATGGACCGAGAGAATCACAGTAAAAATGGTTTTGGAGAAAAGCAAAGTCTTTTCGTTAGGCAAGTGCATGAAATGTCATCTATACAAACAGATATATCATGTTTGTTTGTCGCAGTCCCAGTAGCTTTCTCCCTAGAAAATACGAATGTGTAGCGCTGGTGTCTCCATGTGGAACCAAATAGTGATTCCAAGCAGAAAATTAAATGTTCCCTGATAAAAAACATTCAAAACAATAAAGTCCGCGGAAAATATCAGGAATACAAAAACACAGAGGCTGTAGCAATATCTGGCATTGAGTTAGCCAAAACACAACCGGATATTTCCGGTTTCATCTAGTCATATCTGGACAAACTGGTGTGGAATTTGTATGCAATGGACTGAGAAAATCACAGTAAAAATGGTTGTGGAGAAAAGCAAACTCTTTTCTTTAGGCAAGTCCATAAAATGTCATCTATACAAACAGAAATATCATGTTTGTTTGCCGAACTTCCTCTAGCTTTCTATCTAGAAAATACGAATGTGTGGAGCTGGTGTCCCCTTGATGAACCAATGAGTGTTTCAACGGTAGAAAATTAAATGTTCCCTGATAAAAAACATTCAAAACAATAAAGTCCATCGATAATATCAAGAAAACACAAACACAGAGGCTTTCACAATATTTTGGATTGAGTTAGCCAAAACACAACCGGATATTTCCGGTTTCATCCAGTCATATCTGGACAAACTGGTGTGGAATTCGTATGCAATGGACCGAGAGAATACAGTAGAAATGGTTTTGGAGAAAAGCAAAGTCTTTTCGTTAGGCAAGTGCAATTAGTGTTTCTGAGGTGCAAAATTAAATGTTGCCTGATAACAACATTCAAAACAATACAGTCCATCAATAATATCCAGAAAACACAAACACACAGGCTTTCACAATGTTTCGGATTGAGTTAGCCAAAACTCAACAGTATATTTCTGTTTCATCGAATCATATCCGGACAAACTGGTGTGGAATTCGTATGCAATGGATTGAGAAAACCACAGTAAAAATGATTTTGGAGAAGAGCAAAGTCTTTTCGTTAGGCAAGTGCATAAAATGTCATCAATACAAACAGAAATATCATGTTTATTTCTCACAGTTCCTCTAGCTTTCTCCCTAGAAATACGAATGTGTAGAGCTGGTGTCTCCATGTGGAACCAATTACTGTATCCAAGCTTAAAATAAAATGTTCTCCGATAAAAAACATTCAAAACAATAAAGTCCGTTGATAATATCCAGAAAACACACACACTGAGGCTGTATTAATAGCTGGGATTGAGTTAGCCAAAACAAATCCGGATACTTTTTCACTTTCATTAAGGTCATATCCGGACAAAGTGGTGTGTAATTTCTATGCAATGCACTGAGAAAATCACAGTAAAAATGGTTTTGGAGAAAAGCAAAGTCTTTTCGTTAGGCAAGTGCATGAAATGTCATCTATACAAACAGATATATCATGTTTGTTTGCCGCAGTCCCAGTAGCTTTCTCCCTAGAAAATACGAATGTGTAGCGCTGGTGTCTCCATGTGCAACCAATTAGTGATTCCAAGCCCAAAATTAAATGTTCCCTGATAAAAAACATTCAAAACAATAAAGTCCGTGGAAAATATCAGGAATACAAAAACACAGAGGCTGTAGCAATATCTGGCATTGAGTTAGCCAAAACACAACCGGATATTTCCGGTTTCATCCAGTCATATCTGGACAAACTGGTGTGGAATTTGTATGCAATGGACCGAGAAAATCACAGTAAAAATGGTTGTGGAGAAAAGCAAACTCTTTTCTTTAGGCAAGTCCATAAAATGTCATCTATACCAACAGAAATATCATGTTTGTTTGCCGAACTTCCTCTAGCTTTCTATCTAGAAAATACGAATGTGTGGAGCTGGTGTCCCCTTGATGAACCAATGCGTGTTTCAACGGTAGAAAATTAAATGTTCCCTGATAAAAAACATTCAAAAGAATAAAGTCCATCGATAATATCAAGAAAACACAAACACAGAGGCTTTCACAATATTTTGGATTGAGTTAGCCAAAACACAACCGGATATTTCTTGTTTCATCCAGTCATATGTGGACAAACTGGTGTGGAATTCGTATGCAATGGACCGAGAAAATCACAGTAAAATGGTTTTGGAGAAAAGCAAAGTCTTTTCGTTAGGCAAGTGCATAAAATGTCATCTATACAAACAGAAATATCATGTTTGTTTGCCACAGTTCCTCTAGCTTTCTCCCTAGAAAATACGAATGTGTAGTGCTGGTGTCTCCATGTGGAACCAATTACCGATTCCAAGCACAAAATTAAATGTTCCCCGATAAAAAACATTCAAAACAATAAAGTCCGTGGATAATATCAGGAATACAAAAACACAGAGGCTGTAGCAATATCTGGGATTGAGTTAGCCAAAACACAACTGGATATTTCCGGTTTCATCCAGTCATATCTGGACAAACTGGTGTGGAATTCGTATGCAATGGACCGAGAGAATCACAGTAGAAATGGTTTTGGAGAAAAGCAAGTCTTTTCGTTAGGCAAGTGCAATTAGTGTTTCTGAGGTGCGAAATTAAATGTTGCCTGATAAAAACATTCAAAACAATACAGTCCATCAATAATATCCAGAAAACACAAACACACAGGCTTTCACAATTTTCGGATTGAGTTAGCCAAAACTCAACAGTATATTTCTGTTTCATCGAATCATATCCGGACAAACTGGTGTGGAATTCGTATGCAATGGATTGAGAAAATCACATTAAAAATGATTTTGGAGAAGAGCAAAGTCTTTTCATTAGGCAAGTGCATAAAATGTCATCAATACAAACAGAAATATCATGTTTATTTGTCACAGTTCCTCTAGCTTTCTCCCTAGAAATACGAATGTTTAGAGCTGGTGTCTCCATGTGGAACCAATTACTGTATCCAAGCTTAAAATAAAATGTTCTCCGATAAAAAACATTCAAAACAATAAAGTCCGTTGATAATATCCAGAAAACACACACACTGAGGCTGTATTAATAGCTGGGATTGAGTTAGCCAAAATAAATCCGGATACTTTTTCACTTTCATTAATGTCATATCCGGACAAAGTGGTGTGTAATTTCTATGCAATGCACTGAGAAAATCACAGTAAAAATGGTTTTGGAGAAAAGCAAAGTCTTTTCGTTAGGCAAGTGCATGAAATGTCATCTATACAAACAGATATATCATGTTTGTTTGCCGCAGTCCCAGTAGCTTTCTCCCTAGAAAATACGAATGTGTAGCGCTGGTGTCTCCATGTGGAACCAATTAGTGATTCCAAGCCCAAAATTAAATGTTCCCTGATAAAAAACATTCAAAACAATAAAGTCCGTGGAAAATATCAGGAATACAAAAACACAGAGGCTGTAGCAATATCTGGCATTGAGTTAGCCAAAACACAACCGGATATTTCCGGTTTCATCCAGTCATATCTGGACAAACTGGTGTGGAATTTGTATGCAATGGACCGAGAAAATCACAGTAAAAATGGTTGTGGAGAAAAGCAAACTCTTTTCTTTAGGCAAGTCCATAAAATGTCATCTATACCAACAGAAATATCATGTTTGTTTGCCGAACTTCCTCTAGCTTTCTATCTAGAAAATACGAATGTGTGGAGCTGGTGTCCCCTTGATGAACCAATGCGTGTTTCAACGGTAGAAAATTAAATGTTCCCTGATAAAAAACATTCAAAAGAATAAAGTCCATCGATAATATCAAGAAAACACAAACACAGAGGCTTTCACAATATTTTGGATTGAGTTAGCCAAAACACAACCGGATATTTCTTGTTTCATCCAGTCATATGTGGACAAACTGGTGTGGAATTCGTATGCAATGGACCGAGAAAATCACAGTAAAATGGTTTTGGAGAAAAGCAAAGTCTTTTCGTTAGGCAAGTGCATAAAATGTCATCTATACAAACAGAAATATCATGTTTGTTTGCCACAGTTCCTCTAGCTTTCTCCCTAGAAAATACGAATGTGTAGTGCTGGTGTCTCCATGTGGAACCAATTACCGATTCCAAGCACAAAATTAAATGTTCCCCGATAAAAAACATTCAAAACAATAAAGTCCGTGGATAATATCAGGAATACAAAAACACAGAGGCTGTAGCAATATCTGGGATTGAGTTAGCCAAAACACAACTGGATATTTCCGGTTTCATCCAGTCATATCTGGACAAACTGGTGTGGAATTCGTATGCAATGGACCGAGAGAATCACAGTAGAAATGGTTTTGGAGAAAAGCAAGTCTTTTCGTTAGGCAAGTGCAATTAGTGTTTCTGAGGTGCGAAATTAAATGTTGCCTGATAAAAACATTCAAAACAATACAGTCCATCAATAATATCCAGAAAACACAAACACACAGGCTTTCACAATTTTCGGATTGAGTTAGCCAAAACTCAACAGTATATTTCTGTTTCATCGAATCATATCCGGACAAACTGGTGTGGAATTCGTATGCAATGGATTGAGAAAATCACATTAAAAATGATTTTGGAGAAGAGCAAAGTCTTTTCATTAGGCAAGTGCATAAAATGTCATCAATACAAACAGAAATATCATGTTTATTTGTCACAGTTCCTCTAGCTTTCTCCCTAGAAATACGAATGTTTAGAGCTGGTGTCTCCATGTGGAACCAATTACTGTATCCAAGCTTAAAATAAAATGTTCTCCGATAAAAAACATTCAAAACAATAAAGTCCGTTGATAATATCCAGAAAACACACACACTGAGGCTGTATTAATAGCTGGGATTGAGTTAGCCAAAATAAATCCGGATACTTTTTCACTTTCATTAAGGTCATATCCGGACAAAGTGGTGTGTAATTTCTATGCAATGCACTGAGAAAATCACAGTAAAAATGGTTTTGGAGAAAAGCAAAGTCTTTTCGTTAGGCAAGTGCATGAAATGTCATCTATACAAACAGATATATCATGTTTGTTTGCCGCAGTCCCAGTAGCTTTCTCCCTAGAAAATACGAATGTGTAGCGCTGGTGTCTCCATGTGGAACCAATTAGTGATTCCAAGCACAAAATTAAATGTTCCCTGATAAAAAACATTCAAAACAATAAAGTCCGTGGAAAATATCAGGAATACAAAAACACAGAGGCTGTAGCAATATCTGGCATTGAGTTAGCCAAAACACAACCGGATATTTCCGGTTTCATCCAGTCATATCTGGACAAACTGGTGTGGAATTTGTATGCAATGGACCGAGAAAATCACAGTAAAAATGGTTGTGGAGAAAAGCAAACTCTTTTCTTTAGGCAAGTCCATAAAATGTCATCTATACAAACAGAAATATCATGTTTGTTTGCCGAACTTCCTCTAGCTTTCTATCTAGAAAATACGAATGTGTGGAGCTGGTGTCCCCTTGATGAACCAATGAGTGTTTCAACGGTAGAAAATTAAATGTTCCCTGATAAAAAACATTCAAAACAATAAAGTCCATCTATAATATCAAGAAAACACAAACACAGAGGCTTTCACAATATTTTGGATTGAGTTAGCCAAAACACAACCGGATATTTCTTGTTTCATCCAGTCATATCCGGACAAACTGGTGTGGAATCCGTATGCAATGGACCGAGAAAATCACAGTAAAATGGTTTTGGAGAAAAGCAAAGTCTTTTCGTTAGGCAAGTGCATAAAATGTCATCTATACAAACAGAAATATCATGTTTGTTTGCCGCAGTCCCTCTAGCTTTCTCCCTAGAAAATACGATTGTGTAGTGCTGGTGTCTCCATGTGGAACCAATTACCGATTCCAAGCACAAAATTAAATGTTCCCCGATAAAAAACATTCAAAACAATAAAGTCCATGGATAATATCAGGAATACAAAAACACAGAGGCTGTAGCAATATCTGGGATTGAGTTAGCCAAAACACAACCGGATATTTCCGGTTTCATCCAGTCATATCTGGACAAACTGGTGTGGAATTCGTATGCAATGGACCGAGACAATCACAGTAGAAATGGTTTTGGAGAAAAGGAAAGTCTTTTCGTTAGGCAAGTGCAATTAGTGTTTCTGAGGTGCAAAATTAAATGTTGCCTGATAAAAACATTCAAAACAATACAGTCCATCAATAATATCCAGAAAACACAAACACACAGGCTTTCACAATGTTTCGGATTGAGTTAGCCAAAACTCAACAGTATATTTCTGTTTCATCGAATCATATCCGGACAAACTGGTGTGGAATTCGTATGCAATGGATTGAGAAAATCACAGTAAAAATGATTTTGGAGAAGAGCAAAGTCTTTTTGTTAGGCAAGTGCATAAAATGTCATCAATACAAACAGAAATATCATGTTTATTTGTCACAGTTCCTCTAGCTTTCTCCCTAGAAATACGAATGTGTAGAGCTGGTGTCTCCATGTGGAACCAATTACTGTATCCAAGCTTAAAATAAAATGTTCTCTGATAAAAAACATTCAAAACAATAAAGTCCGTTGATAATATCCAGAAAACACACACACTGAGGCTGTATTAATAGCTGGGATTGAGTTAGCCAAAACAAATCCGGATACTTTTTCACTTTCATTAAGGTCATATCCGGACAAAGTGGTGTGTAATTTCTATGCAATGCACTGAGAAAATCACAGTAAAAATGGTTTTGGAGAAAAGCAAAGTCTTTTCGTTAGGCAAGTGCATGAAATGTCATCTATACAAACAGATATATCATGTTTGTTTGCCGCAGTCCCAGTAGCTTTCTCCCTAGAAAATACGAATGTGTAGCGCTGGTGTCTCCATGTGCAACCAATTAGTGATTCCAAGCACAAAATTAAATGTTCCCTGATAAAAAACATTCAAAACAATAAAGTCCGTGGAAAATATCAGGAATACAAAAACACAGAGGCTGTAGCAATATCTGGCATTGAGTTAGCCAAAACACAACCAGATATTTCCGGTTTCATCCAGTCATATCTGGACAAACTGGTGTGGAATTTGTATGCAATGGACCGAGAAAATCACAGTAAAAATGGTTGTGGAGAAAAGCAAACTCTTTTCTTTAGGCAAGTCCATAAAATGTCATCTATACAAACAGAAATATCATGTTTGTTTGCCGAACTTGCTCTAGCTTTCTATCTAGAAAATACGAATGTGTGGAGCTGGTGTCCCCTTGATGAACCAATGAGTGTTTCAATGGTAGAAAATTAAGTGTTCCCTGATAAAAAACATTCAAAACAATAAAGTCCATCGATAATATCAAGAAAACACAAACACAGAGGCTTTCACAATATTTTGGATTGAGTTAGCCAAAACACAACCGGATATTTCTTGTTTCATTCAGTCATATCCGGACAAACTGGTGTGGAATTCGTATGCAATGGACCGAGAAAATCACAGTAAAATGGTTTTGGAGAAAAGCAAAGTCTTTTCGTTAGGCAAGTGCATAAAATGTCATCTATACAAACAGAGATATCATGTTTGTTTGCCACAGATCCTCTAGCTTTCTCCAAAGAAAATACGAATGTGTAGTGCTGGTGTCTCCATGTGGAACCAATTACCGATTCCAAGCATAAAATTAAATGTTCCCCGATAAAAAACATTCAAAAAAATAAAGTCCGTGGATAATATCAGGAATACAAAAACACAGAGGCTGTAGCAATATCTGGGATTGAGTTAGCCAAAACACAACCGGAAATTTCCGGTTTCATCCAGTCATATCTGGACAAACTGGTGTGGAATTCGTATGCAATGGACCGAGAGAATCACAGTAGAAATGGTTTTGGAGAAAAGCAAAGTCTTTTCGTTAGGCAAGTGCAATTAGTGTTTCTGAGGTGCAAAATTAAATGTTGCCTGATAAAAACATTCAAAACAATACAGTCCATCAATAATATCCAGAAAACACAAACACACAGGCTTTCACAATGTTTCGGATTGAGTTAGCCAAAACTCAACAGTATATTTCTGTTTCATCGAATCATATCCGGACAAACTGGTGTGGAATTCGTATGCAATGGATTGAGAAAATCACAGTAAAAATGATTTTGGAGAAGAGCAAAGTCTTTTCGTTAGGCAAGTGCATAAAATGTCATCAATACAAACAGAAATATCATGTTTATTTCTCACAGTTCCTCTGGCTTTCTCCCTAGAAATACGAATGTGTAGAGCTGGTGTCTCCATGTGGAACCAATTACTGTATCCAAGCTTAAAATAAAATGTTCTCCGATAAAAAACATTCAAAACAATAAAGTCCGTTGATAATATCCAGAAAACACACACACTGAGGCTGTATTAATAGCTGGGATTGAGTTAGCCAAAACAAATCCGGATACTTTTTCACTTTCATTAAGGTCATATCCGGACAAAGTGGTGTGTAATTTCTATGCAATGCACGGAGAAAATCACAGTAAAAATGGTTTTGGAGAAAAGCAAAGTCTTTTCGTTAGGCAAGTGCATGAAATGTCATCTATACAAACAGATATATCATGTTTGTTTGCCGCAGTCCCAGTAGCTTTCTCCCTAGAAAATACGAATGTGTAGCGCTGGTGTCTCCATGTGGAACCAATTAGTGATTCCAAGCACAAAATTAAATGTTCCCTGATAAAAAACATTCAAAACAATAAAGTCCGTGGAAAATATCAGGAATACAAAAACACAGAGGCTGTAGCAATATCTGGCATTGAGTTAGCCAAAACACAACCGGATATTTCCGGTTTCATCCAGTCATATCTGGACAAACTGGTGTGGAATTTGTATGCAATGGACCGAGAAAATCACAGTAAAAATGGTTGTGGAGGAAAGCAAACTCTTTTCTTTAGGCAAGTCCATAAAATGTCATCTATACAAACAGAAATATCATGTTTGTTTGCCGAACTTCCTCTAGCTTTCTATCTAGAAAATACGAATGTGTGGAGCTGGTGTCCCCTTGATGAACCAATGAGTGTTTCAACGGTAGAAAATTAAATGTTCCTTGATAAAAAACATTCAAAACAATAAAGTCCATCGATAATATCAAGAAAACACAAACACAGAGGCATTCACAATATTTTGGATTGAGTTAGCCAAAACACAACCGGATATTTCTTGTTTCATCCAGTCATATCCGGACAAACTGGTGTGGAATTCGTATGCAATGGACCGAGAAAATCACAGTAAAATGGTTGTGGAGAAAAGCAAAGTCCTTTCGTTAGGCAAGTGCATAAAATGTCATCTATACAAACAGAAATATCATGTTTGTTTGCCGAACTTCCTCTAGCTTTCTATCTAGAAAATACGAATGTGTGGAGCTGGTGTCCCCTTGATGAACCAATGCGTGTTTCAACGGTAGAAAATTAAATGTTCCCTGATAAAAAACATTCAAAACAATAAAGTCCATCGATAATATCAAGAAAACACAAACACAGAGGCTTTCACAATATTTTGGATTGAGATAGCCAAAACACAACCGGATATTTCTTGTTTCATCCAGTCATATCCGGAAAAACTGGTGTGGAATTGGTATGCAATGGACCGAGAAAATCACAGTAAAATGGTTTTGGAGAAAAGCAAAGTCTTTTCGTTAGGCAAGTGCATAAAATGTCATCTATACAAACAGAAATATCATGTTTGTTTGCCACAGTTCCTCTAGCTTTCTCCCTAGAAAATACGAATGTGTAGTGCTGGTGTCTCCATGTGGAACCAATTACCGATTCCAAGCACAAAATTAAATGTTCCCCGATAAAAAACATTCAAAACAATAAAGTCCGTGGATAATATCAGGAATACAAAAACACAGAGGCTGTAGCAATATCTGGGATTGAGTTAGCCAAAACACAACCGGATATTTCCGGTTTCATCCAGTCATATCTGGACAAACTGGTGTGGAATTCGTATGCAATGGACCGAGAGAATCACAGTAGAAATGGTTTTGGAGAAAAGCAAAGTCTTTTCGTTAGGCAAGTGCATGAAATGTCATCTATACAAACAGATATATCATGTTTGTTTGTCGCAGTCCCAGTAGCTTTCTCCCTAGAAAATACGAATGTGTAGCGCTGGTGTCTCCATGTGGAACCAAATAGTGATTCCAAGCAGAAAATTAAATGTTCCCTGATAAAAAACATTCAAAACAATAAAGTCCGTGGAAAATATCAGGAATACAAAAACACAGAGGCTGTAGCAATATCTGGCATTGAGTTAGCCAAAACACAACCGGATATTTCCGGTTTCATCTAGTCATATCTGGACAAACTGGTGTGGAATTTGTATGCAATGGACCGAGAAAATCACAGTAAAAATGGTTGTGGAGAAAAGCAAACTCTTTTCTTTAGGCAAGTCCATAAAATGTCATCTATACAAACAGAAATATCATGTTTGTTTGCCGAACTTCCTCTAGCTTTCTATCTAGAAAATACGAATGTGTGGAGCTGGTGTCCCCTTGATGAACCAATGAGTGTTTCAACGGTAGAAAATTAAATGTTCCCTGATAAAAAACATTCAAAACAATAAAGTCCATCGATAATATCAAGAAAACACAAACACAGAGGCTTTCACAATATTTTGGATTGAGTTAGCCAAAACACAACCGGATATTTCTTGTTTCATCCAGTCATATCCGGACAAGCTGGTGTGGAATTCATATGCAATGGACCGAGAAAATCACAGTAAAATGGTTTTGGAGAAAAGCAAAGTCTTTTCGTTAGGCAAGTGCATAAAATGTCATCTATACAAACAGAAATATCATGTTTGTTTGCCACAGTTCCTCTAGCTTTCTCCCTAGAAAATACGAATGTGTAGTGCTGGTGTCTCCATGTGGAACCAATTACCGATTCCAAGCACAAAATTAAATGTTCCCCGATAAAAAACATTCAAAACAATAAAGTCCGTGGATAATATCAGGAATACAAAAACACAGAGGCTGTAGCAATATCTGGGATTGAGTTAGCCAAAACACAACCGGATATTTCCGGTTTCATCCAGTCATATCTGGACAAACTGGTGTGGAATTCGTATGCAATGGACCGAGAGAATACAGTAGAAATGGTTTTGGAGAAAAGCAAAGTCTTTTCGTTAGGCAAGTGCAATTAGTGTTTCTGAGGTGCAAAATTAAATGTTGCCTGATAAAAACATTCAAAACAATACAGTCCATCAATAATATCCAGAAAACACAAACACACAGGCTTTCACAATGTTTCGGATTGAGGTAGCCAAAACTCAACAGTATATTTCTGTTTCATCGAATCATATCCGGACAAACTGGTGTGGAATTCGTATGCAATGGATTGAGAAAATCACAGTAAAAATGATTTTGGAGAAGAGCAAAGTCTTTTCGTTAGGCAAGTGCATAAAATGTCATCAATACAAACAGAAATATCATGTTTATTTGTCACAGTTCCTCTAGCTTTCTCCCTAGAAATACGAATGTGTAGAGCTGGTGTCTCCATGTGGAACCAATTACTGTATCCAAGCTTAAAATAAAATGTTCTCCGATAAAAAACATTCAAAACAATAAAGTCCGTTGATAATATCCAGAAAACACACACACTGAGGCTGTATTAATAGCTGGGATTGAGTTAGCCAAAACAAATCCGGATACTTTTTCACTTTCATTAAGGTCATATCCGGACAAAGTGGTGTGTAATTTCTATGCAATGCACTGAGAAAATCACAGTAAAAATGGTTTTGGAGAAAAGCAAAGTCTTTTCGTTAGGCAAGTGCATGAAATGTCATCTATACAAACAGAAATATCATGTTTGTTTGCCGCCGTCCCAGTAGCTTTCTCCCTAGAAAATACGAATGTGTAGCGCTGGTGTCTCCATGTGCAACCAATTAGTGATTCCAAGCACAAAATTAAATGTTCCCTGATAAAAAACATTCAAAACAATAAAGTCCATGGAAAATATCAGGAATACAAAAACACAGAGGCTGTAGCAATATCTGGCATTGAGTTAGCCAAAACACAACCGGATATTTCCGGTTTCATCCAGTCATATCTGGACAAACTGGTGTGGAATTTGTATGCAATGGACCGAGAAAATCACAGTAAAAATGGTTGTGGAGAAAAGCAAACTCTTTTCGTTAGGCAAGTGCAATTAGTGTTTCTGAGGTGCAAAATTAAATGTTGCCTGATAAAAACATTCAAAACAATACAGTCCATCAATAATATCCAGAAAACACAAACACACAGGCTTTCACAATGTTTCGGATTGAGTTAGCCAAAACTCAACAGTATATTTCTGTTTCATCGAATCATATCCGGACAAACTGGTGTGGAATTCGTATGCAATGGATTGAGAAAACCACAGTAAAAATGATTTTGGAGAAGAGCAAAGTCTTTTCGTTAGGCAAGTGCATAAAATGTCATCAATACAAACAGAAATATCATGTTTATTTGTCACAGTTCCTCTAGCTTTCTCCCTAGAAATACGAATGTGTAGAGCTGGTGTCTCCATGTGGAACCAATTACTGTATCCAAGCTTAAAATAAAATGTTCTCCGATAAAAAACATTCAAAACAATAAAGTCCGTTGATAATATCCAGAAAACACACACACTGAGGCTGTATTAATAGCTGGGATTGAGTTAGCCAAAACAAATCCGGATACTTTTTCACTTTCATTAAGGTCATATCCGGACAAAGTGGTGTGTAATTTCTATGCAATGCACTGAGAAAATCACAGTAAAAATGGTTTTGGAGAAAAGCAAAGTCTTTTCGTTAGGCAAGTGCATGAAATGTCATCTATACAAACAGAAATATCATGTTTGTTTGCCGCAGTCCCAGTAGCTTTCTCCCTAGAAAATACGAATGTGTAGCGCTGGTGTCTCCATGTGGAACCAAATAGTGATTCCAAACAAAATTAAATGTTCCCTGATAAAAAACATTCAAAACAATAAAGTCCATCGATAATATCAAGAAAACACAAACACAGAGGCTTTCACAATATTTTGGATTGAGTTAGCCAAAACACAACCGGATATTTCTTGTTTCATCCAGTCATATGTGGACAAACTGGTGTGGAATTCGTATGCAATGGACCGAGAAAATCACAGTAAAATGGTTTTGGAGAAAAGCAAAGTCTTTTCGTTAGGCAAGTGCATAAAATGTCATCTATACAAACAGAAATATCATGTTTGTTTGCCACAGTTCCTCTAGCTTTCTCCCTAGAAAATACGAATGTGTAGTGCTGGTGTCTCCATGTGGAACCAATTACCGATTCCAAGCACAAAATTAAATGTTCCCCGATAAAAAACATTCAAAACAATAAAGTCCGTGGATAATATCAGGAATACAAAAACACAGAGGCTGTAGCAATATCTGGGATTGAGTTAGCCAAAACACAACTGGATATTTCCGGTTTCATCCAGTCATATCTGGACAAACTCGTGTGGAATTCGTATGCAATGGACCGAGAGAATCACAGTAGAAATGGTTTTGGAGTAAAGCAAGTCTTTTCGTTAGGCAAGTGCAATTAGTGTTTCTGAGGTGCAAAATTAAATGTTGCCTGATAAAAACATTCAAAACAATACAGTCCATCAATAATATCCAGAAAACACAAACACACAGGCTTTCACAATGTTTCGGATTGAGTTAGCCAAAACTCAACAGTATATTTCTGTTTCATCGAATCATATCCGGACAAACTGGTGTGGAATTCGTATGCAATGGACCGAGAAAATCACAGTAAAAATGATTTTGGAGAAGAGCAAAGTCTTTTCATTAGGCAAGTGCATAAAATGTCATCAATACAAACAGAAATATCATGTTTATTTCTCACAGTTCCTCTAGCTTTCTCCCTAGAAATACGAATGTGTAGAGCTGGTGTCTCCATGTGGAACCAATTACTGTATCCAAGCTTAAAATAAAATGTTCTCCGATAAAAAACATCAAAACAATAAAGTCCGTTGATAATATCCAGAAAACACACACACTGAGGCTGTATTAATAGCTGGGATTGAGTTAGCCAAAACAAATCCGGATACTTTTTCACTTTCATTAATGTCATATCCGGACAAAGTGGTGTGTAATTTCTATGCAATGCACTGAGAAAATCACAGTAAAAATGGTTTTGGAGAAAAGCAAAGTCTTTTCGTTAGGCAAGTGCATGAAATGTCATCTATACAAACAGATATATCATGTTTGTTTGCCGCAGTCCCAGTAGCTTTCTCCCTAGAAAATACGAATGTGTAGCGCTGGTGTCTCCATGTGCAACCAATTAGTGATTCCAAGCACAAAATTAAATGTTCCCTGATAAAAAACATTCAAAACAATAAAGTCCGTGGAAAATATCAGGAATACAAAAACACAGAGGCTGTAGCAATATCTGGCATTGAGTTAGCCAAAACACAACCGGATATTTCCGGTTTCATCCAGTCATATCTGGACAAACTGGTGTGGAATTTGTATGCAATGGACCGAGAAAATCACAGTAAAAATGGTTGTGGAGAAAAGCAAACTCTTTTCTTTAGGCAAGTCCATAAAATGTCATCTATACCAACAGAAATATCATGTTTGTTTGCCGAACTTCCTCTAGCTTTCTATCTAGAAAATACGAATGTGTGGAGCTGGTGTCCCCTTGATGAACCAATGCGTGTTTCAACGGTAGAAAATTAAATGTTCCCTGATAAAAAACATTCAAAACAATAAAGTCCATCGATAATATCAAGAAAACACAAACACAGAGGCTTTCACAATATTTTGGATTGAGTTAGCCAAAACACAACCGGATATTTCTTGTTTCATCCAGTCATATGTGGACAAACTGGTGTGGAATTCGTATGCAATGGACCGAGAAAATCACAGTAAAATGGTTTTGGAGAAAAGCAAAGTCTTTTCGTTAGGCAAGTGCATAAAATGCCATCTATACAAACAGAAATATCATGTTTGTTTGCCACAGTTCCTCTAGCTTTCTCCCTAGAAAATACGAATGTGTAGTGCTGGTGTCTCCATGTGGAACCAATTACCGATTCCAAGCACAAAATTAAATGTTCCCCGATAAAAAACATTCAAAACAATAAAGTCCGTGGATAATATCAGGAATACAAAAACACAGAGGCTGTAGCAATATCTGGGATTGAGTTAGCCAAAACACAACTGGATATTTCCGGTTTCATCCAGTCATATCTGGACAAACTGGTGTGGAATTCGTATGCAATGGACCGAGAGAATCACAGTAGAAATGGTTTTGGAGAAAAGCAAGTCTTTTCGTTAGGCAAGTGCAATTAGTGTTTCTGAGGTGCAAAATTAAATCTTGCCTGATAAAAGCATTCAAATCAATACAGTCCATCAATAATATCCAGAAAACACAAACACACAGGCTTTCACAATGTTTCGGATTGAGTTAGCCAAAACTCAACAGTATATTTCTGTTTCATCGAATCATATCCGGACAAACTGGTGTGGAATTCGTATGCAATGGATTGAGAAAATCACAGTAAAAATGATTTTGGAGAAGAGCAAAGTCTTTTCATTAGGCAAGTGCATAAAATGTCATCAATACAAACAGAAATATCATGTTTATTTCTCACAGTTCCTCTGGCTTTCTCCCTAGAAATACGAATGTGTAGAGCTGGTGTCTCCATGTGGAACCAATTACTGTATCCAAGCTTAAAATAAAATGTTCTCCGATAAAAAACATCAAAACAATAAAGTCCGTTGATAATATCCAGAAAACACACACACTGAGGCTGTATTAATAGCTGGGATTGAGTTAGCCAAAACAAATCCGGATACTTTTTCACTTTCATTAATGTCATATCCGGACAAAGTGGTGTGTAATTTCTATGCAATGCACTGAGAAAATCACAGTAAAAATGGTTTTGGAGAAAAGCAAAGTCTTTTCGTTAGGCAAGTGCATGAAATGTCATCTATACAAACAGATATATCATGTTTGTTTGCCGCAGTCCCAGTAGCTTTCTCCCTAGAAAATACGAATGTGTAGCGCTGGTGTCTCCATGTGCAACCAATTAGTGATTCCAAGCACAAAATTAAATGTTCCCTGATAAAAAACATTCAAAACAATAAAGTCCGTGGAAAATATCAGGAATACAAAAACACAGAGGCTGTAGCAATATCTGGCATTGAGTTAGCCAAAACACAACCGGATATTTCCGGTTTCATCCAGTCATATCTGGACAAACTGGTGTGGAATTTGTATGCAATGGACCGAGAAAATCACAGTAAAAATGGTTGTGGAGAAAAGCAAACTCTTTTCTTTAGGCAAGTCCATAAAATGTCATCTATACCAACAGAAATATCATGTTTGTTTGCCGAACTTCCTCTAGCTTTCTATCTAGAAAATACGAATGTGTGGAGCTGGTGTCCCCTTGATGAACCAATGCGTGTTTCAACGGTAGAAAATTAAATGTTCCCTGATAAAAAACATTCAAAACAATAAAGTCCATCGATAATATCAAGAAAACACAAACACAGAGGCTTTCACAATATTTTGGATTGAGTTAGCCAAAACACAACCGGATATTTCTTGTTTCATCCAGTCATATGTGGACAAACTGGTGTGGAATTCGTATGCAATGGACCGAGAAAATCACAGTAAAATGGTTTTGGAGAAAAGCAAAGTCTTTTCGTTAGGCAAGTGCATAAAATGCCATCTATACAAACAGAAATATCATGTTTGTTTGCCACAGTTCCTCTAGCTTTCTCCCTAGAAAATACGAATGTGTAGTGCTGGTGTCTCCATGTGGAACCAATTACCGATTCCAAGCACAAAATTAAATGTTCCCCGATAAAAAACATTCAAAACAATAAAGTCCGTGGATAATATCAGGAATACAAAAACACAGAGGCTGTAGCAATATCTGGGATTGAGTTAGCCAAAACACAACTGGATATTTCCGGTTTCATCCAGTCATATCTGGACAAACTGGTGTGGAATTCGTATGCAATGGACCGAGAGAATCACAGTAGAAATGGTTTTGGAGAAAAGCAAGTCTTTTCGTTAGGCAAGTGCAATTAGTGTTTCTGAGGTGCAAAATTAAATCTTGCCTGATAAAAGCATTCAAATCAATACAGTCCATCAATAATATCCAGAAAACACAAACACACAGGCTTTCACAATGTTTCGGATTGAGTTAGCCAAAACTCAACAGTATATTTCTGTTTCATCGAATCATATCCGGACAAACTGGTGTGGAATTCGTATGGAATGGATTGAGAAAATCACAGTAAAAATGATTTTGGAGAAGAGCAAAGTCTTTTCATTAGGCAAGTGCATAAAATGTCATCAATACAAACAGAAATATCATGTTTATTTGTCACAGTTCCTCTAGCTTTCTCCCTAGAAATACGAATGTGTAGAGCTGGTGTCTCCATGTGGAACCAATTACTGTATCCAAGCTTAAAATAAAATGTTCTCCGATAAAAAACATTCAAAACAATAAAGTCCGTTGATAATATCCAGAAAACACACACACTGAGGCTGTATTAATAGCTGGGATTGAGTTAGCCAAAACAAATCCGGATACTTTTTCACTTTCATTAAGGTCATATCCGGACAAAGTGGTGTGTAATTTCTATGCAATGCACTGAGAAAATCACAGTAAAAATGGTTTTGGAGAAAAGCAAAGTCTTTTCTTTAGGCAAGTGCATGAAATGTCATCTATACAAACAGATATATCATGTTTGTTTGCCGCAGTCCCAGTAGCTTTCTCCCTAGAAAATACGAATGTGTAGCGCTGGTGTCTCCATGTGCAACCAATTAGTGATTCCAAGCACAAAATTAAATGTTCCCTGATAAAAAACATTCAAAACAATAAAGTCCGTGGAAAATATCAGGAATACAAAAACACAGAGGCTGTAGCAATATCTGGCATTGAGTTAGCCAAAACACAACCGGATATTTCCGGTTTCATCCAGTCATATCTGGACAAACTGGTGTGGAATTTGTATGCAATGGACCGAGAAAATCACAGTAAAAATGGTTGTGGAGAAAAGCAAACTCTTTTCTTTAGGCAAGTCCATAAAATGTCATCTATACCAACAGAAATATCATGTTTGTTTGCCGAACTTCCTCTAGCTTTCTATCTAGAAAATACGAATGTGTGGAGCTGGTGTCCCCTTGATGAACCAATGAGTGTTTCAACGGTAGAAAATTAAATGTTCCCTGATAAAAAACATTCAAAACAATAAAGTCCATCGATAATATCAAGAAAACACAAACACAGAGGCTTTCACAATATTTCGGATTGAGTTAGCCAAAACACAACCGGATATTTCTTGTTTCATCCAGTCATATCCGGAAAAACTGGTGTGGAATTGGTATGCAATGGACCGAGAAAATCACAGTAAAATGGTTTTGGAGAAAAGCAAAGTCTTTTCGTTAGGCAAGTGCATAAAATGTCATCTATACAAACAGAAATATCATGTTTGTTTGCCACAGTTCCTCTAGCTTTCTCCCTAGAAAATACGAATGTGTAGTGCTGGTGTCTCCATGTGGAACCAATTACCGATTCCAAGCACAAAATTAAATGTTCCCCGATAAAAAACATTCAAAACAATAAAGTCCGTGGATAATATCAGGAATACAAAAACACAGAGGCTGTAGCAATATCTGGGATTGAGTTAGCCAAAACACAACCGGATATTTCCGGTTTCATCCAGTCATATCTGGACAAACTGGTGTGGAATTCGTATGCAATGGACCGAGAGAATCACAGTAGAAATGGTTTTGGAGAAAAGCAAAGTCTTTTCGTTAGGCAAGTGCATGAAATGTCATCTATACAAACAGATATATCATGTTTGTTTGTCGCAGTCCCAGTAGCTTTCTCCCTAGAAAATACGAATGTGTAGCGCTGGTGTCTCCATGTGGAACCAAATAGTGATTCCAAGCAGAAAATTAAATGTTCCCTGATAAAAAACATTCAAAACAATAAAGTCCGTGGAAAATATCAGGAATACAAAAACACAGAGGCTGTAGCAATATCTGGCATTGAGTTAGCCAAAACACAACCGGATATTTCCGGTTTCATCTAGTCATATCTGGACAAACTGGTGTGGAATTTGTATGCAATGGACCGAGAAAATCACAGTAAAAATGGTTGTGGAGAAAAGCAAACTCTTTTCTTTAGGCAAGTCCATAAAATGTCATCTATACAAACAGAAATATCATGTTTGTTTGCCGAACTTCCTCTAGCTTTCTATCTAGAAAATACGAATGTGTGGAGCTGGTGTCCCCTTGATGAACCAATGAGTGTTTCAACGGTAGAAAATTAAATGTTCCCTGATAAAAAACATTCAAAACAATAAAGTCCATCGATAATATCAAGAAAACACAAACACAGAGGCTTTCACAATATTTTGGATTGAGTTAGCCAAAACACAACCGGATATTTCTTGTTTCATCCAGTCATATCCGGACAAGCTGGTGTGGAATTCATATGCAATGGACCGAGAAAATCACAGTAAAATGGTTTTGGAGAAAAGCAAAGTCTTTTCGTTAGGCAAGTGCATAAAATGTCATCTATACAAACAGAAATATCATGTTTGTTTGCCACAGTTCCTCTAGCTTTCTCCAAAGAAAATACGAATGTGTAGTGCTGGTGTCTCCATGTGGAACCAATTACCGATTCCAAGCACAAAATTAAATGTTCCCCGATAAAAAACATTCAAAACAATAAAGTCCGTGGATAATATCAGGAATACAAAAACACAGAGGCTGTAGCAATATCTGGGATTGAGTTAGCCAAAACACAACTGGATATTTCCGGTTTCATCCAGTCATATCTGGACAAACTGGTGTGGAATTCGTATGCAATGGACCGAGAGAATCACAGTAGAAATGGTTTTGGAGTAAAGCAAGTCTTTTCGTTAGGCAAGTGCAATTAGTGTTTCTGAGGTGCAAAATTAAATGTTGCCTGATAAAAACATTCAAAACAATACAGTCCATCAATAATATCCAGAAAACACAAACACACAGGCTTTCACAATGTTTCGGATTGAGTTAGCCAAAACTCAACAGTATATTTCTGTTTCATCGAATCATATCCGGACAAACTGGTGTGGAATTCGTATGCAATGGATTGAGAAAATCACAGTAAAAATGATTTTGGAGAAGAGCAAAGTCTTTTCATTAGGCAAGTGCATAAAATGTCATCAATACAAACAGAAATATCATGTTTATTTCTCACAGTTCCTCTAGCTTTCTCCCTAGAAATACGAATGTGTAGAGCTGGTGTCTCCATGTGGAACCAATTACTGTATCCAAGCTTAAAATAAAATGTTCTCCGATAAAAAACATCAAAACAATAAAGTCCGTTGATAATATCCAGAAAACACACACACTGAGGCTGTATTAATAGCTGGGATTGAGTTAGCCAAAACAAATCCGGATACTTTTTCACTTTCATTAAGGTCATATCCGGACAAAGTGGTGTGTAATTTCTATGCAATGCACTGAGAAAATCACAGTAAAAATGGTTTTGGAGAAAAGCAAAGTCTTTTCGTTAGGCAAGTGCATGAAATGTCATCTATACAAACAGATATATCATGTTTGTTTGCCGCAGTCCCAGTAGCTTTCTCCCTAGAAAATACGAATGTGTAGCGCTGGTGTCTCCATGTGCAACCAATTAGTGATTCCAAGCACAAAATTAAATGTTCCCTGATAAAAAACATTCAAAACAATAAAGTCCGTGGAAAATATCAGGAATACAAAAACACAGAGGCTGTAGCAATATCTGGCATTGAGTTAGCCAAAACACAACCGGATATTTCCGGTTTCATCCAGTCATATCTGGACAAACTGGTGTGGAATTTGTATGCAATGGACCGAGAAAATCACAGTAAAAATGGTTGTGGAGAAAAGCAAACTCTTTTCTTTAGGCAAGTCCATAAAATGTCATCTATACAAACAGAAATATCATGTTTGTTTGCCGAACTTCCTCTAGCTTTCTATCTAGAAAATACGAATGTGTGGAGCTGGTGTCCCCTTGATGAACCAATGCGTGTTTCAACGGTAGAAAATTAAATGTTCCCTGATAAAAAACATTCAAAACAATAAAGTCCATCGATAATATCAAGAAAACACAAACACAGAGGCTTTCACAATATTTTGGATTGAGTTAGCCAAAACACAACCGGATATTTCTTGTTTCATTCAGTCATATCCGGACAAACTGGTGTGGAATTCGTATGCAATGGACCGAGAAAATCACAGTAAAATGGTTTTGGAGAAAAGCAAAGTCTTTTCGTTAGGCAAGTGCATAAAATGTCATCTATACAAACAGAGATATCATGTTTGTTTGCCACAGATCCTCTAGCTTTCTCCAAAGAAAATACGAATGTGTAGTGCTGGTGTCTCCATGTGGAACCAATTACCGATTCCAAGCATAAAATTAAATGTTCCCCGATAAAAAACATTCAAAAAAATAAAGTCCGTGGATAATATCAGGAATACAAAAACACAGAGGCTGTAGCAATATCTGGGATTGAGTTAGCCAAAACACAACCGGAAATTTCCGGTTTCATCCAGTCATATCTGGACAAACTGGTGTGGAATTCGTATGCAATGGACCGAGAGAATCACAGTAGAAATGGTTTTGGAGAAAAGCAAAGTCTTTTCGTTAGGCAAGTGCAATTAGTGTTTCTGAGGTGCAAAATTAAATGTTGCCTGATAAAAACATTCAAAACAATACAGTCCATCAATAATATCCAGAAAACACAAACACACAGGCTTTCACAATGTTTCGGATTGAGTTAGCCAAAACTCAACAGTATATTTCTGTTTCATCGAATCATATCCGGACAAACTGGTGTGGAATTCGTATGCAATGGATTGAGAAAATCACAGTAAAAATGATTTTGGAGAAGAGCAAAGTCTTTTCGTTAGGCAAGTGCATAAAATGTCATCAATACAAACAGAAATATCATGTTTATTTCTCACAGTTCCTCTGGCTTTCTCCCTAGAAATACGAATGTGTAGAGCTGGTGTCTCCATGTGGAACCAATTACTGTATCCAAGCTTAAAATAAAATGTTCTCCGATAAAAAACATTCAAAACAATAAAGTCCGTTGATAATATCCAGAAAACACACACACTGAGGCTGTATTAATAGCTGGGATTGAGTTAGCCAAAACAAATCCGGATACTTTTTCACTTTCATTAAGGTCATATCCGGACAAAGTGGTGTGTAATTTCTATGCAATGCACGGAGAAAATCACAGTAAAAATGGTTTTGGAGAAAAGCAAAGTCTTTTCGTTAGGCAAGTGCATGAAATGTCATCTATACAAACAGATATATCATGTTTGTTTGCCGCAGTCCCAGTAGCTTTCTCCCTAGAAAATACGAATGTGTAGCGCTGGTGTCTCCATGTGGAACCAATTAGTGATTCCAAGCACAAAATTAAATGTTCCCTGATAAAAAACATTCAAAACAATAAAGTCCGTGGAAAATATCAGGAATACAAAAACACAGAGGCTGTAGCAATATCTGGCATTGAGTTAGCCAAAACACAACCGGATATTTCCGGTTTCATCCAGTCATATCTGGACAAACTGGTGTGGAATTTGTATGCAATGGACCGAGAAAATCACAGTAAAAATGGTTGTGGAGGAAAGCAAACTCTTTTCTTTAGGCAAGTCCATAAAATGTCATCTATACAAACAGAAATATCATGTTTGTTTGCCGAACTTCCTCTAGCTTTCTATCTAGAAAATACGAATGTGTGGAGCTGGTGTCCCCTTGATGAACCAATGAGTGTTTCAACGGTAGAAAATTAAATGTTCCTTGATAAAAAACATTCAAAACAATAAAGTCCATCGATAATATCAAGAAAACACAAACACAGAGGCATTCACAATATTTTGGATTGAGTTAGCCAAAACACAACCGGATATTTCTTGTTTCATCCAGTCATATCCGGACAAACTGGTGTGGAATTCGTATGCAATGGACCGAGAAAATCACAGTAAAATGGTTGTGGAGAAAAGCAAAGTCCTTTCGTTAGGCAAGTGCATAAAATGTCATCTATACAAACAGAAATATCATGTTTGTTTGCCGAACTTCCTCTAGCTTTCTATCTAGAAAATACGAATGTGTGGAGCTGGTGTCCCCTTGATGAACCAATGCGTGTTTCAACGGTAGAAAATTAAATGTTCCCTGATAAAAAACATTCAAAACAATAAAGTCCATCGATAATATCAAGAAAACACAAACACAGAGGCTTTCACAATATTTTGGATTGAGATAGCCAAAACACAACCGGATATTTCTTGTTTCATCCAGTCATATCCGGAAAAACTGGTGTGGAATTGGTATGCAATGGACCGAGAAAATCACAGTAAAATGGTTTTGGAGAAAAGCAAAGTCTTTTCGTTAGGCAAGTGCATAAAATGTCATCTATACAAACAGAAATATCATGTTTGTTTGCCACAGTTCCTCTAGCTTTCTCCCTAGAAAATACGAATGTGTAGTGCTGGTGTCTCCATGTGGAACCAATTACCGATTCCAAGCAAAAAATTAAATGTTCCCCGATAAAAAACATTCAAAACAATAAAGTCCGTGGATAATATCAGGAATACAAAAACACAGAGGCTGTAGCAATATCTGGGATTGAGTTAGCCAAAACACAACCGGATATTTCCGGTTTCATCCAGTCATATCTGGACAAACTGGTGTGGAATTCGTATGCAATGGACCGAGAGAATCACAGTAGAAATGGTTTTGGAGAAAAGCAAAGTCTTTTCGTTAGGCAAGTGCATGAAATGTCATCTATACAAACAGATATATCATGTTTGTTTGTCGCAGTCCCAGTAGCTTTCTCCCTAGAAAATACGAATGTGTAGCGCTGGTGTCTCCATGTGGAACCAAATAGTGATTCCAAGCAGAAAATTAAATGTTCCCTGATAAAAAACATTCAAAACAATAAAGTCCGTGGAAAATATCAGGAATACAAAAACACAGAGGCTGTAGCAATATCTGGCATTGAGTTAGCCAAAACACAACCGGATATTTCCGGTTTCATCTAGTCATATCTGGACAAACTGGTGTGGAATTTGTATGCAATGGACCGAGAAAATCACAGTAAAAATGGTTGTGGAGAAAAGCAAACTCTTTTCTTTAGGCAAGTCCATAAAATGTCATCTATACAAACAGAAATATCATGTTTGTTTGCCGAACTTCCTCTAGCTTTCTATCTAGAAAATACGAATGTGTGGAGCTGGTGTCCCCTTGATGAACCAATGAGTGTTTCAACGGTAGAAAATTAAATGTTCCCTGATAAAAAACATTCAAAACAATAAAGTCCATCGATAATATCAAGAAAACACAAACACAGAGGCTTTCACAATATTTTGGATTGAGTTAGCCAAAACACAACCGGATATTTCTTGTTTCATCCAGTCATATCCGGACAAGCTGGTGTGGAATTCATATGCAATGGACCGAGAAAATCACAGTAAAATGGTTTTGGAGAAAAGCAAAGTCTTTTCGTTAGGCAAGTGCATAAAATGTCATCTATACAAACAGAGATATCATGTTTGTTTGCCACAGATCCTCTAGCTTTCTCCAAAGAAAATACGAATGTGTAGTGCTGGTGTCTCCATGTGGAACCAATTACCGATTCCAAGCATAAAATTAAATGTTCCCCGATAAAAAACATTCAAAAAAATAAAGTCCGTGGATAATATCAGGAATACAAAAACACAGAGGCTGTAGCAATATCTGGGATTGAGTTAGCCAAAACACAACCGGAAATTTCCGGTTTCATCCAGTCATATCTGGACAAACTGGTGTGGAATTCGTATGCAATGGACCGAGAGAATCACAGTAGAAATGGTTTTGGAGAAAAGCAAAGTCTTTTCGTTAGGCAAGTGCAATTAGTGTTTCTGAGGTGCAAAATTAAATGTTGCCTGATAAAAACATTCAAAACAATACAGTCCATCAATAATATCCAGAAAACACAAACACACAGGCTTTCACAATGTTTCGGATTGAGTTAGCCAAAACTCAACAGTATATTTCTGTTTCATCGAATCATATCCGGACAAACTGGTGTGGAATTCGTATGCAATGGATTGAGAAAATCACAGTAAAAATGATTTTGGAGAAGAGCAAAGTCTTTTCGTTAGGCAAGTGCATAAAATGTCATCAATACAAACAGAAATATCATGTTTATTTCTCACAGTTCCTCTGGCTTTCTCCCTAGAAATACGAATGTGTAGAGCTGGTGTCTCCATGTGGAACCAATTACTGTATCCAAGCTTAAAATAAAATGTTCTCCGATAAAAAACATTCAAAACAATAAAGTCCGTTGATAATATCCAGAAAACACACACACTGAGGCTGTATTAATAGCTGGGATTGAGTTAGCCAAAACAAATCCGGATACTTTTTCACTTTCATTAAGGTCATATCCGGACAAAGTGGTGTGTAATTTCTATGCAATGCACGGAGAAAATCACAGTAAAAATGGTTTTGGAGAAAAGCAAAGTCTTTTCGTTAGGCAAGTGCATGAAATGTCATCTATACAAACAGATATATCATGTTTGTTTGCCGCAGTCCCAGTAGCTTTCTCCCTAGAAAATACGAATGTGTAGCGCTGGTGTCTCCATGTGGAACCAATTAGTGATTCCAAGCACAAAATTAAATGTTCCCTGATAAAAAACATTCAAAACAATAAAGTCCGTGGAAAATATCAGGAATACAAAAACACAGAGGCTGTAGCAATATCTGGCATTGAGTTAGCCAAAACACAACCGGATATTTCCGGTTTCATCCAGTCATATCTGGACAAACTGGTGTGGAATTTGTATGCAATGGACCGAGAAAATCACAGTAAAAATGGTTGTGGAGGAAAGCAAACTCTTTTCTTTAGGCAAGTCCATAAAATGTCATCTATACAAACAGAAATATCATGTTTGTTTGCCGAACTTCCTCTAGCTTTCTATCTAGAAAATACGAATGTGTGGAGCTGGTGTCCCCTTGATGAACCAATGAGTGTTTCAACGGTAGAAAATTAAATGTTCCTTGATAAAAAACATTCAAAACAATAAAGTCCATCGATAATATCAAGAAAACACAAACACAGAGGCATTCACAATATTTTGGATTGAGTTAGCCAAAACACAACCGGATATTTCTTGTTTCATCCAGTCATATCCGGACAAACTGGTGTGGAATTCGTATGCAATGGACCGAGAAAATCACAGTAAAATGGTTGTGGAGAAAAGCAAAGTCCTTTCGTTAGGCAAGTGCATAAAATGTCATCTATACAAACAGAAATATCATGTTTGTTTGCCGAACTTCCTCTAGCTTTCTATCTAGAAAATACGAATGTGTGGAGCTGGTGTCCCCTTGATGAACCAATGCGTGTTTCAACGGTAGAAAATTAAATGTTCCCTGATAAAAAACATTCAAAACAATAAAGTCCATCGATAATATCAAGAAAACACAAACACAGAGGCATTCACAATATTTTGGATTGAGATAGCCAAAACACAACCGGATATTTCTTGTTTCATCCAGTCATATCCGGAAAAACTGGTGTGGAATTGGTATGCAATGGACCGAGAAAATCACAGTAAAATGGTTTTGGAGAAAAGCAAAGTCTTTTCGTTAGGCAAGTGCATAAAATGTCATCTATACAAACAGAAATATCATGTTTGTTTGCCACAGTTCCTCTAGCTTTCTCCCTAGAAAATACGAATGTGTAGTGCTGGTGTCTCCATGTGGAACCAATTACCGATTCCAAGCAAAAAATTAAATGTTCCCCGATAAAAAACATTCAAAACAATAAAGTCCGTGGATAATATCAGGAATACAAAAACACAGAGGCTGTAGCAATATCTGGGATTGAGTTAGCCAAAACACAACCGGATATTTCCGGTTTCATCCAGTCATATCTGGACAAACTGGTGTGGAATTCGTATGCAATGGACCGAGAGAATCACAGTAGAAATGGTTTTGGAGAAAAGCAAAGTCTTTTCGTTAGGCAAGTGCATGAAATGTCATCTATACAAACAGATATATCATGTTTGTTTGTCGCAGTCCCAGTAGCTTTCTCCCTAGAAAATACGAATGTGTAGCGCTGGTGTCTCCATGTGGAACCAAATAGTGATTCCAAGCAGAAAATTAAATGTTCCCTGATAAAAAACATTCAAAACAATAAAGTCCGTGGAAAATATCAGGAATACAAAAACACAGAGGCTGTAGCAATATCTGGCATTGAGTTAGCCAAAACACAACCGGATATTTCCGGTTTCATCTAGTCATATCTGGACAAACTGGTGTGGAATTTGTATGCAATGGACCGAGAAAATCACAGTAAAAATGGTTGTGGAGAAAAGCAAACTCTTTTCTTTAGGCAAGTCCATAAAATGTCATCTATACAAACAGAAATATCATGTTTGTTTGCCGAACTTCCTCTAGCTTTCTATCTAGAAAATACGAATGTGTGGAGCTGGTGTCCCCTTGATGAACCAATGAGTGTTTCAACGGTAGAAAATTAAATGTTCCCTGATAAAAAACATTCAAAACAATAAAGTCCATCGATAATATCAAGAAAACACAAACACAGAGGCTTTCACAATATTTTGGATTGAGTTAGCCAAAACACAACCGGATATTTCTTGTTTCATCCAGTCATATCCGGACAAGCTGGTGTGGAATTCATATGCAATGGACCGAGAAAATCACAGTAAAATGGTTTTGGAGAAAAGCAAAGTCTTTTCGTTAGGCAAGTGCATAAAATGTCATCTATACAAACAGAAATATCATGTTTGTTTGCCACAGTTCCTCTAGCTTTCTCCCTAGAAAATACGAATGTGTAGTGCTGGTGTCTCCATGTGGAACCAATTACCGATTCCAAGCACAAAATTAAATGTTCCCCGATAAAAAACATTCAAAACAATAAAGTCCGTGGATAATATCAGGAATACAAAAACACAGAGGCTGTAGCAATATCTGGGATTGAGTTAGCCAAAACACAACCGGATATTTCCGGTTTCATCCAGTCATATCTGGACAAACTGGTGTGGAATTCGTATGCAATGGACCGAGAGAATACAGTAGAAATGGTTTTGGAGAAAAGCAAAGTCTTTTCGTTAGGCAAGTGCAATTAGTGTTTCTGAGGTGCAAAATTAAATGTTGCCTGATAAAAACATTCAAAACAATACAGTCCATCAATAATATCCAGAAAACACAAACACACAGGCTTTCACAATGTTTCGGATTGAGGTAGCCAAAACTCAACAGTATATTTCTGTTTCATCGAATCATATCCGGACAAACTGGTGTGGAATTCGTATGCAATGGATTGAGAAAATCACAGTAAAAATGATTTTGGAGAAGAGCAAAGTCTTTTCCTTAGGCAAGTGCATAAAATGTCATCAATACAAACAGAAATATCATGTTTATTTGTCACAGTTCCTCTAGCTTTCTCCCTAGAAATACGAATGTGTAGAGCTGGTGTCTCCATGTGGAACCAATTACTGTATCCAAGCTTAAAATAAAATGTTCTCCGATAAAAAACATTCAAAACAATAAAGTCCGTTGATAATATCCAGAAAACACACACACTGAGGCTGTATTAATAGCTGGGATTGAGTTAGCCAAAACAAATCCGGATACTTTTTCACTTTCATTAAGGTCATATCCGGACAAAGTGGTGTGTAATTTCTATGCAATGCACTGAGAAAATCACAGTAAAAATGGTTTTGGAGAAAAGCAAAGTCTTTTCGTTAGGCAAGTGCATGAAATGTCATCTATACAAACAGAAATATCATGTTTGTTTGCCGCAGTCCCAGTAGCTTTCTCCCTAGAAAATACGAATGTGTAGCGCTGGTGTCTCCATGTGGAACCAATTAGTGATTCCAAGCACAAAATTAAATGTTCCCTGATAAAAAACATTCAAAACAATAAAGTCCATGGAAAATATCAGGAATACAAAAACACAGAGGCTGTAGCAATATCTGGCATTGAGTTAGCCAAAACACAACCGGATATTTCCGGTTTCATCCAGTCATATCTGGACAAACTGGTGTGGAATTTGTATGCAATGGACCGAGAAAATCACAGTAAAAATGGTTGTGGAGAAAAGCAAACTCTTTTCGTTAGGCAAGTGCAATTAGTGTTTCTGAGGTGCAAAATTAAATGTTGCCTGATAAAAACATTCAAAACAATACAGTCCATCAATAATATCCAGAAAACACAAACACACAGGCTTTCACAATATTTCGGATTGAGTTAGCCAAAACTCAACAGTATATTTCTGTTTCATCGAATCATATCCGGACAAACTGGTGTGGAATTCGTATGCAATGGATTGAGAAAACCACAGTAAAAATGATTTTGGAGAAGAGCAAAGTCTTTTCGTTAGGCAAGTGCATAAAATGTCATCAATACAAACAGAAATATCATGTTTATTTGTCACAGTTCCTCTAGCTTTCTCCCTAGAAATACGAATGTGTAGAGCTGGTGTCTCCATGTGGAACCAATTACTGTATCCAAGCTTAAAATAAAATGTTCTCCGATAAAAAACATTCAAAACAATAAAGTCCGTTGATAATATCCAGAAAACACACACACTGAGGCTGTATTAATAGCTGGGATTGAGTTAGCCAAAACAAATCCGGATACTTTTTCACTTTCATTAAGGTCATATCCGGACAAAGTGGTGTGTAATTTCTATGCAATGCACTGAGAAAATCACAGTAAAAATGGTTTTGGAGAAAAGCAAAGTCTTTTCGTTAGGCAAGTGCATGAAATGTCATCTATACAAACAGAAATATCATGTTTGTTTGCCGCAGTCCCAGTAGCTTTCTCCCTAGAAAATACGAATGTGTAGCGCTGGTGTCTCCATGTGGAACCAAATAGTGATTCCAAACAAAATTAAATGTTCCCTGATAAAAAACATTCAAAACAATAAAGTCCATCGATAATATCAAGAAAACACAAACACAGAGGCTTTCACAATATTTTGGATTGAGTTAGCCAAAACACAACCGGATATTTCTTGTTTCATCCAGTCATATGTGGACAAACTGGTGTGGAATTCGTATGCAATGGACCGAGAAAATCACAGTAAAATGGTTTTGGAGAAAAGCAAAGTCTTTTCGTTAGGCAAGTGCATAAAATGTCATCTATACAAACAGAAATATCATGTTTGTTTGCCACAGTTCCTCTAGCTTTCTCCCTAGAAAATACGAATGTGTAGTGCTGGTGTCTCCATGTGGAACCAATTACCGATTCCAAGCACAAAATTAAATGTTCCCCGATAAAAAACATTCAAAACAATAAAGTCCGTGGATAATATCAGGAATACAAAAACACAGAGGCTGTAGCAATATCTGGGATTGAGTTAGCCAAAACACAACTGGATATTTCCGGTTTCATCCAGTCATATCTGGACAAACTCGTGTGGAATTCGTATGCAATGGACCGAGAGAATCACAGTAGAAATGGTTTTGGAGTAAAGCAAGTCTTTTCGTTAGGCAAGTGCAATTAGTGTTTCTGAGGTGCAAAATTAAATGTTGCCTGATAAAAACATTCAAAACAATACAGTCCATCAATAATATCCAGAAAACACAAACACACAGGCTTTCACAATGTTTCGGATTGAGTTAGCCAAAACTCAACAGTATATTTCTGTTTCATCGAATCATATCCGGACAAACTGGTGTGGAATTCGTATGCAATGGATTGAGAAAATCACAGTAAAAATGATTTTGGAGAAGAGCAAAGTCTTTTCATTAGGCAAGTGCATAAAATGTCATCAATACAAACAGAAATATCATGTTTATTTCTCACAGTTCCTCTAGCTTTCTCCCTAGAAATACGAATGTGTAGAGCTGGTGTCTCCATGTGGAACCAATTACTGTATCCAAGCTTAAAATAAAATGTTCTCCGATAAAAAACATCAAAACAATAAAGTCCGTTGATAATATCCAGAAAACACACACACTGAGGCTGTATTAATAGCTGGGATTGAGTTAGCCAAAACAAATCCGGATACTTTTTCACTTTCATTAATGTCATATCCGGACAAAGTGGTGTGTAATTTCTATGCAATGCACTGAGAAAATCACAGTAAAAATGGTTTTGGAGAAAAGCAAATTCTTTTCGTTAGGCAAGTGCATGAAATGTCATCTATACAAACAGATATATCATGTTTGTTTGCCGCAGTCCCAGTAGCTTTCTCCCTAGAAAATACGAATGTGTAGCGCTGGTGTCTCCATGTGCAACCAATTAGTGATTCCAAGCACAAAATTAAATGTTCCCTGATAAAAAACATTCAAAACAATAAAGTCCGTGGAAAATATCAGGAATACAAAAACACAGAGGCTGTAGCAATATCTGGCATTGAGTTAGCCAAAACACAACCGGATATTTCCGGTTTCATCCAGTCATATCTGGACAAACTGGTGTGGAATTTGTATGCAATGGACCGAGAAAATCACAGTAAAAATGGTTGTGGAGAAAAGCAAACTCTTTTCTTTAGGCAAGTCCATAAAATGTCATCTATACCAACAGAAATATCATGTTTGTTTGCCGAACTTCCTCTAGCTTTCTATCTAGAAAATACGAATGTGTGGAGCTGGTGTCCCCTTGATGAACCAATGCGTGTTTCAACGGTAGAAAATTAAATGTTCCCTGATAAAAAACATTCAAAACAATAAAGTCCATCGATAATATCAAGAAAACACAAACACAGAGGCTTTCACAATATTTTGGATTGAGTTAGCCAAAACACAACCGGATATTTCTTGTTTCATCCAGTCATATGTGGACAAACTGGTGTGGAATTCGTATGCAATGGACCGAGAAAATCACAGTAAAATGGTTTTGGAGAAAAGCAAAGTCTTTTCGTTAGGCAAGTGCATAAAATGCCATCTATACAAACAGAAATATCATGTTTGTTTGCCACAGTTCCTCTAGCTTTCTCCCTAGAAAATACGAATGTGTAGTGCTGGTGTCTCCATGTGGAACCAATTACCGATTCCAAGCACAAAATTAAATGTTCCCCGATAAAAAACATTCAAAACAATAAAGTCCGTGGATAATATCAGGAATACAAAAACACAGAGGCTGTAGCAATATCTGGGATTGAGTTAGCCAAAACACAACTGGATATTTCCGGTTTCATCCAGTCATATCTGGACAAACTGGTGTGGAATTCGTATGCAATGGACCGAGAGAATCACAGTAGAAATGGTTTTGGAGAAAAGCAAGTCTTTTCGTTAGGCAAGTGCAATTAGTGTTTCTGAGGTGCAAAATTAAATCTTGCCTGATAAAAGCATTCAAATCAATACAGTCCATCAATAATATCCAGAAAACACAAACACACAGGCTTTCACAATGTTTCGGATTGAGTTAGCCAAAACTCAACAGTATATTTCTGTTTCATCGAATCATATCCGGACAAACTGGTGTGGAATTCGTATGGAATGGATTGAGAAAATCACAGTAAAAATGATTTTGGAGAAGAGCAAAGTCTTTTCATTAGGCAAGTGCATAAAATGTCATCAATACAAACAGAAATATCATGTTTATTTGTCACAGTTCCTCTAGCTTTCTCCCTAGAAATACGAATGTGTAGAGCTGGTGTCTCCATGTGGAACCAATTACTGTATCCAAGCTTAAAATAAAATGTTCTCCGATAAAAAACATTCAAAACAATAAAGTCCGTTGATAATATCCAGAAAACACACACACTGAGGCTGTATTAATAGCTGGGATTGAGTTAGCCAAAACAAATCCGGATACTTTTTCACTTTCATTAAGGTCATATCCGGACAAAGTGGTGTGTAATTTCTATGCAATGCACTGAGAAAATCACAGTAAAAATGGTTTTGGAGAAAAGCAAAGTCTTTTCGTTAGGCAAGTGCATGAAATGTCATCTATACAAACAGATATATCATGTTTGTTTGCCGCAGTCCCAGTAGCTTTCTCCCTAGAAAATACGAATGTGTAGCGCTGGTGTCTCCATGTGCAACCAATTAGTGATTCCAAGCACAAAATTAAATGTTCCCTGATAAAAAACATTCAAAACAATAAAGTCCGTGGAAAATATCAGGAATACAAAAACACAGAGGCTGTAGCAATATCTGGCATTGAGTTAGCCAAAACACAACCGGATATTTCCGGTTTCATCCAGTCATATCTGGACAAACTGGTGTGGAATTTGTATGCAATGGACCGAGAAAATCACAGTAAAAATGGTTGTGGAGAAAAGCAAACTCTTTTCTTTAGGCAAGTCCATAAAATGTCATCTATACCAACAGAAATATCATGTTTGTTTGCCGAACTTCCTCTAGCTTTCTATCTAGAAAATACGAATGTGTGGAGCTGGTGTCCCCTTGATGAACCAATGAGTGTTTCAACGGTAGAAAATTAAATGTTCCCTGATAAAAAACATTCAAAACAATAAAGTCCATCGATAATATCAAGAAAACACAAACACAGAGGCTTTCACAATATTTCGGATTGAGTTAGCCAAAACACAACCGGATATTTCTTGTTTCATCCAGTCATATCCGGAAAAACTGGTGTGGAATTGGTATGCAATGGACCGAGAAAATCACAGTAAAATGGTTTTGGAGAAAAGCAAAGTCTTTTCGTTAGGCAAGTGCATAAAATGTCATCTATACAAACAGAAATATCATGTTTGTTTGCCACAGTTCCTCTAGCTTTCTCCCTAGAAAATACGAATGTGTAGTGCTGGTGTCTCCATGTGGAACCAATTACCGATTCCAAGCACAAAATTAAATGTTCCCCGATAAAAAACATTCAAAACAATAAAGTCCGTGGATAATATCAGGAATACAAAAACACAGAGGCTGTAGCAATATCTGGGATTGAGTTAGCCAAAACACAACCGGATATTTCCGGTTTCATCCAGTCATATCTGGACAAACTGATGTGGAATTCGTATGCAATGGACCGAGAGAATCACAGTAGAAATGGTTTTGGAGAAAAGCAAAGTCTTTTCGTTAGGCAAGTGCATGAAATGTCATCTATACAAACAGATATATCATGTTTGTTTGTCGCAGTCCCAGTAGCTTTCTCCCTAGAAAATACGAATGTGTAGCGCTGGTGTCTCCATGTGGAACCAAATAGTGATTCCAAGCAGAAAATTAAATGTTCCCTGATAAAAAACATTCAAAACAATAAAGTCCGTGGAAAATATCAGGAATACAAAAACACAGAGGCTGTAGCAATATCTGGCATTGAGTTAGCCAAAACACAACCGGATATTTCCGGTTTCATCTAGTCATATCTGGACAAACTGGTGTGGAATTTGTATGCAATGGACCGAGAAAATCACAGTAAAAATGGTTGTGGAGAAAAGCAAACTCTTTTCTTTAGGCAAGTCCATAAAATGTCATCTATACAAACAGAAATATCATGTTTGTTTGCCGAACTTCCTCTAGCTTTCTATCTAGAAAATACGAATGTGTGGAGCTGGTGTCCCCTTGATGAACCAATGAGTGTTTCAACGGTAGAAAATTAAATGTTCCCTGATAAAAAACATTCAAAACAATAAAGTCCATCGATAATATCAAGAAAACACAAACACAGAGGCTTTCACAATATTTTGGATTGAGTTAGCCAAAACACAACCGGATATTTCTTGTTTCATCCAGTCATATCCGGACAAGCTGGTGTGGAATTCATATGCAATGGACCGAGAAAATCACAGTAAAATGGTTTTGGAGAAAAGCAAAGTCTTTTCGTTAGGCAAGTGCATAAAATGTCATCTATACAAACAGAAATATCATGTTTGTTTGCCACAGTTCCTCTAGCTTTCTCCCTAGAAAATACGAATGTGTAGTGCTGGTGTCTCCATGTGGAACCAATTACCGATTCCAAGCACAAAATTAAATGTTCCCCGATAAAAAACATTCAAAACAATAAAGTCCGTGGATAATATCAGGAATACAAAAACACAGAGGCTGTAGCAATATCTGGGATTGAGTTAGCCAAAACACAACTGGATATTTCCGGTTTCATCCAGTCATATCTGGACAAACTGGTGTGGAATTCGTATGCAATGGACCGAGAGAATCACAGTAGAAATGGTTTTGGAGTAAAGCAAGTCTTTTCGTTAGGCAAGTGCAATTAGTGTTTCTGAGGTGCAAAATTAAATGTTGCCTGATAAAAACATTCAAAACAATACAGTCCATCAATAATATCCAGAAAACACAAACACACAGGCTTTCACAATGTTTCGGATTGAGTTAGCCAAAACTCAACAGTATATTTCTGTTTCATCGAATCATATCCGGACAAACTGGTGTGGAATTCGTATGCAATGGATTGAGAAAATCACAGTAAAAATGATTTTGGAGAAGAGCAAAGTCTTTTCATTAGGCAAGTGCATAAAATGTCATCAATACAAACAGAAATATCATGTTTATTTCTCACAGTTCCTCTAGCTTTCTCCCTAGAAATACGAATGTGTAGAGCTGGTGTCTCCATGTGGAACCAATTACTGTATCCAAGCTTAAAATAAAATGTTCTCCGATAAAAAACATCAAAACAATAAAGTCCGTTGATAATATCCAGAAAACACACACACTGAGGCTGTATTAATAGCTGGGATTGAGTTAGCCAAAACAAATCCGGATACTTTTTCACTTTCATTAAGGTCATATCCGGACAAAGTGGTGTGTAATTTCTATGCAATGCACTGAGAAAATCACAGTAAAAATGGTTTTGGAGAAAAGCAAAGTCTTTTCGTTAGGCAAGTGCATGAAATGTCATCTATACAAACAGATATATCATGTTTGTTTGCCGCAGTCCCAGTAGCTTTCTCCCTAGAAAATACGAATGTGTAGCGCTGGTGTCTCCATGTGCAACCAATTAGTGATTCCAAGCACAAAATTAAATGTTCCCTGATAAAAAACATTCAAAACAATAAAGTCCGTGGAAAATATCAGGAATACAAAAACACAGAGGCTGTAGCAATATCTGGCATTGAGTTAGCCAAAACACAACCGGATATTTCCGGTTTCATCCAGTCATATCTGGACAAACTGGTGTGGAATTTGTATGCAATGGACCGAGAAAATCACAGTAAAAATGGTTGTGGAGAAAAGCAAACTCTTTTCTTTAGGCAAGTCCATAAAATGTCATCTATACCAACAGAAATATCATGTTTGTTTGCCGAACTTCCTCTAGCTTTCTATCTAGAAAATACGAATGTGTGGAGCTGGTGTCCCCTTGATGAACCAATGCGTGTTTCAACGGTAGAAAATTAAATGTTCCCTGATAAAAAACATTCAAAACAATAAAGTCCATCGATAATATCAAGAAAACACAAACACAGAGGCTTTCACAATATTTTGGATTGAGTTAGCCAAAACACAACCGGATATTTCTTGTTTCATCCAGTCATATGTGGACAAACTGGTGTGGAATTCGTATGCAATGGACCGAGAAAATCACAGTAAAATGGTTTTGGAGAAAAGCAAAGTCTTTTCGTTAGGCAAGTGCATAAAATGTCATCTATACAAACAGAAATATCATGTTTGTTTGCCACAGTTCCTCTAGCTTTCTCCCTAGAAAATACGAATGTGTAGTGCTGGTGTCTCCATGTGGAACCAATTACCGATTCCAAGCACAAAATTAAATGTTCCCCAATAAAAAACATTCAAAACAATAAAGTCCGTGGATAATATCAGGAATACAAAAACACAGAGGCTGTAGCAATATCTGGGATTGAGTTAGCCAAAACACAACTGGATATTTCCGGTTTCATCCAGTCATATCTGGACAAACTGGTGTGGAATTCGTATGCAATGGACCGAGAGAATCACAGTAGAAATGGTTTTGGAGAAAAGCAAGTCTTTTCGTTAGGCAAGTGCAATTAGTGTTTCTGAGGTGCAAAATTAAATCTTGCCTGATAAAAACATTCAAATCAATACAGTCCATCAATAATATCCAGAAAACACAAACACACAGGCTTTCACAATGTTTCGGATTGAGTTAGCCAAAACTCAACAGTATATTTCTGTTTCATCGAATCATATCCGGACAAACTGGTGTGGAATTCGTATGGAATGGATTGAGAAAATCACAGTAAAAATGATTTTGGAGAAGAGCAAAGTCTTTTCATTAGGCAAGTGCATAAAATGTCATCAATACAAACAGAAATATCATGTTTATTTGTCACAGTTCCTCTAGCTTTCTCCCTAGAAATACGAATGTGTAGAGCTGGTGTCTCCATGTGGAACCAATTACTGTATCCAAGCTTAAAATAAAATGTTCTCTGATAAAAAACATTCAAAACAATAAAGTCCGTTGATAATATCCAGAAAACACACACACTGAGGCTGTATTAATAGCTGGGATTGAGTTAGCCAAAACAAATCCGGATACTTTTTCACTTTCATTAAGGTCATATCCGGACAAAGTGGTGTGTAATTTCTATGCAATGCACTGAGAAAATCACAGTAAAAATGGTTTTGGAGAAAAGCAAAGTCTTTTCGTTAGGCAAGTGCATGAAATGTCATCTATACAAACAGATATATCATGTTTGTTTGCCGCAGTCCCAGTAGCTTTCTCCCTAGAAAATACGAATGTGTAGCGCTGGTGTCTCCATGTGCAACCAATTAGTGATTCCAAGCACAAAATTAAATGTTCCCTGATAAAAAACATTCAAAACAATAAAGTCCGTGGAAAATATCAGGAATACAAAAACACAGAGGCTGTAGCAATATCTGGCATTGAGTTAGCCAAAACACAACCGGATATTTCCGGTTTCATCCAGTCATATCTGGACAAACTGGTGTGGAATTTGTATGCAATGGACCGAGAAAATCACAGTAAAAATGGTTGTGGAGAAAAGCAAACTCTTTTCTTTAGGCAAGTCCATAAAATGTCATCTATACCAACAGAAATATCATGTTTGTTTGCCGAACTTCCTCTAGCTTTCTATCTAGAAAATACGAATGTGTGGAGCTGGTGTCCCCTTGATGAACCAATGAGTGTTTCAACGGTAGAAAATTAAATGTTCCCTGATAAAAAACATTCAAAACAATAAAGTCCATCGATAATATCAAGAAAACACAAACACAGAGGCTTTCACAATATTTCGGATTGAGTTAGCCAAAACACAACCGGATATTTCTTGTTTCATCCAGTCATATCCGGACAAACTGGTGTGGAATCCGTATGCAATGGACCGAGAAAATCACAGTAAAATGGTTTTGGAGAAAAGCAAAGTCTTTTCGTTAGGCAAGTGCATAAAATGTCATCTATACAAACAGAAATATCATGTTTGTTTGCCACAGTTCCTCTAGCTTTCTCCCTAGAAAATACGAATGTGTAGTGCTGGTGTCTCCATGTGGAACCAATTACTGATTCCAAGCACAAAATTAAATGTTCCCCGATAAAAAACATTCAAAACAATAAAGTCCGTGGATAATATCAGGAATACAAAAACACAGAGGCTGTAGCAATATCTGGGATTGAGTTAGCCAAAACACAACCGGATATTTCCAGTTTCATCCAGTCATATCTGGACAAACTGGTGTGGAATTCGTATGCAATGGACCGAGAGAATCACAGTAGAAATGGTTTTGGAGAAAAGCAAAGTCTTTTCGTTAGGCAAGTGCAATTAGTGTTTCTGAGGTGCAAAATTAAATGTTGCCTGATAACAACATTCAAAACAATACAGTCCATCAATAATATCCAGAAAACACAAACACACAGGCTTTCACAATGTTTCGGATTGAGTTAGCCAAAACTCAACAGTATATTTCTGTTTCATCGAATCATATCCGGACAAACTGGTGTGGAATTCGTATGCAATGGATTGAGAAAACCACAGTAAAAATGATTTTGGAGAAGAGCAAAGTCTTTTCGTTAGGCAAGTGCATAAAATGTCATCAATACAAACAGAAATATCATGTTTATTTCTCACAGTTCCTCTAGCTTTCTCCCTAGAAATACGAATGTGTAGAGCTGGTGTCTCCATGTGGAACCAATTACTGTATCCAAGCTTAAAATAAAATGTTCTCCGATAAAAAACATTCAAAACAATAAAGTCCGTGGATAATATCCAGAAAACACACACACTGAGGCTGTATTAATAGCTGGGATTGAGTTAGCCAAAACAAATCCGGATACTTTTTCACTTTCATTAAGGTCATATCCGGACAAAGTGGTGTGTAATTTCTATGCAATGCACTGAGAAAATCACAGTAAAAATGGTTTTGGAGAAAAGCAAAGTCTTTTCGTTAGGCAAGTGCATGAAATGTCATCTATACAAACAGATATATCATGTTTGTTTGCCGCAGTCCCAGTAGCTTTCTCCCTAGAAAATACGAATGTGTAGCGCTGGTGTCTCCATGTGGAACCAAATAGTGATTCCAAGCACAAAATTAAATGTTCCCTGATAAAAAACATTCAAAACAATAAAGTCCATCGATAATATCAAGAAAACACAAACACAGAGGCTTTCACAATATTTTGGATTGAGTTAGCCAAAACACAACCGGATATTTCTTGTTTCATCCAGTCATATGTGGACAAACTGGTGTGGAATTCGTATGCAATGGACCGAGAAAATCACAGTAAAATGGTTTTGGAGAAAAGCAAAGTCTTTTCGTTAGGCAAGTGCATAAAATGTCATCTATACAAACAGAAATATCATGTTTGTTTGCCACAGTTCCTCTAGCTTTCTCCCTAGAAAATACGAATGTGTAGTGCTGGTGTCTCCATGTGGAACCAATTACCGATTCCAAGCACAAAATTAAATGTTCCCCGATAAAAAACATTCAAAACAATAAAGTCCGTGGATAATATCAGGAATACAAAAACACAGATGCTGTAGCAATATCTGGGATTGAGTTAGCCAAAACACAACTGGATATTTCCGGTTTCATCCAGTCATATCTGGACAAACTGGTGTGGAATTCGTATGCAATGGACCGAGAGAATCACAGTAGAAATGGTTTTGGAGAAAAGCAAGTCTTTTCGTTAGGCAAGTGCAATTAGTGTTTCTGAGGTGCAAAATTAAATGTTGCCTGATAAAAACATTCAAAACAATACAGTCCATCAATAATATCCAGAAAACACAAACACACAGGCTTTCACAATGTTTCGGATTGAGTTAGCCAAAACTCAACAGTATATTTCTGTTTCATCGAATCATATCCGGACAAACTGGTGTGGAATTCGTATGCAATGGATTGAGAAAATCACAGTAAAAATGATTTTGGAGAAGAGCAAAGTCTTTTCATTAGGCAAGTGCATAAAATGTCATCAATACAAACAGAAATATCATGTTTATTTGTCACAGTTCCTCTAGCTTTCTCCCTAGAAATACGAATGTGTAGAGCTGGTGTCTCCATGTGGAACCAATTACTGTATCCAAGCTTAAAATAAAATGTTCTCTGATAAAAAACATTCAAAACAATAAAGTCTGTTGATAATATCCAGAAAACACACACACTGAGGCTGTATTAATAGCTGGGATTGAGTTAGCCAAAACAAATCCGGATACTTTTTCACTTTCATTAAGGTCATATCCGGACAAAGTGGTGTGTAATTTCTATGCAATGCACTGAGAAAATCACAGTAAAAATGGTTTTGGAGAAAAGCAAAGTCTTTTCGTTAGGCAAGTGCATGAAATGTCATCTATACAAACAGATATATCATGTTTGTTTGCCGCAGTCCCAGTAGCTTTCTCCCTAGAAAATACGAATGTGTAGCGCTGGTGTCTCCATGTGGAACCAATTAGTGATTCCAAGCACAAAATTAAATGTTCCCTGATAAAAAACATTCAAAACAATAAAGTCCGTGGAAAATATCAGGAATACAAAAACACAGAGGCTGTAGCAATATCTGGCATTGAGTTAGCCAAAACACAACCGGATATTTCCGGTTTCATCCAGTCATATCTGGACAAACTGGTGTGGAATTTGTATGCAATGGACCGAGAAAATCACAGTAAAAATGGTTGTGGAGAAAAGCAAACTCTTTTCTTTAGGCAAGTCCATAAAATGTCATCTATACCAACAGAAATATCATGTTTGTTTGCCGAACTTCCTCTAGCTTTCTATCTAGAAAATACGAATGTGTGGAGCTGGTGTCCCCTTGATGAACCAATGCGTGTTTCAACGGTAGAAAATTAAATGTTCCCTGATAAAAAACATTCAAAACAATAAAGTCCATCGATAATATCAAGAAAACACAAACACAGAGGCTTTCACAATATTTCGGATTGAGTTAGCCAAAACACAACCGGATATTTCTTGTTTCATCCAGTCATATCCGGACAAACTGGTGTGGAATCCGTATGCAATGGACCGAGAAAATCACAGTAAAATGGTTTTGGAGAAAAGCAAAGTCTTTTCGTTAGGCAAGTGCATAAAATGTCATCTATACAAACAGAAATATCATGTTTGTTTGCCACAGTTCCTCTAGATTTCTCCCTAGAAAATACGAATGTGTAGTGCTGGTGTCTCCATGTGGAACCAATTACTGATTCCAAGCACAAAATTAAATGTTCCCCGATAAAAAACATTCAAAACAATAAAGTCCGTGGATAATATCAGGAATACAAAAACACAGAGGCTGTAGCAATATCTGGGATTGAGTTAGCCAAAACACAACCGGATATTTCCAGTTTCATCCAGTCATATCTGGACAAACTGGTGTGGAATTCGTATGCAATGGACCGAGAGAATCACAGTAGAAATGGTTTTGGAGAAAAGCAAAGTCTTTTCGTTAGGCAAGTGCAATTAGTGTTTCTGAGGTGCAAAATTAAATGTTGCCTGATAACAACATTCAAAACAATACAGTCCATCAATAATATCCAGAAAACACAAACACACAGGCTTTCACAATGTTTCGGATTGAGTTAGCCAAAACTCAACAGTATATTTCTGTTTCATCGAATCATATCCGGACAAACTGGTGTGGAATTCGTATGCAATGGATTGAGAAAACCACAGTAAAAATGATTTTGGAGAAGAGCAAAGTCTTTTCGTTAGGCAAGTGCATAAAATGTCATCAATACAAACAGAAATATCATGTTTATTTCTCACAGTTCCTCTAGCTTTCTCCCTAGAAATACGAATGTGTAGAGCTGGTGTCTCCATGTGGAACCAATTACTGTATCCAAGCTTAAAATAAAATGTTCTCCGATAAAAAACATTCAAAACAATAAAGTCCGTGGATAATATCCAGAAAACACACACACTGAGGCTGTATTAATAGCTGGGATTGAGTTAGCCAAAACAAATCCGGATACTTTTTCACTTTCATTAAGGTCATATCCGGACAAAGTGGTGTGTAATTTCTATGCAATGCACTGAGAAAATCACAGTAAAAATGGTTTTGGAGAAAAGCAAATTCTTTTCGTTAGGCAAGTGCATGAAATGTCATCTATACAAACAGATATATCATGTTTGTTTGCCGCAGTCCCAGTAGCTTTCTCCCTAGAAAATACGAATGTGTAGCGCTGGTGTCTCCATGTGGAACCAAATAGTGATTCCAAGCACAAAATTAAATGTTCCCTGATAAAAAACATTCAAAACAATAAAGTCCATCGATAATATCAAGAAAACACAAACACAGAGGCTTTCACAATATTTTGGATTGAGTTAGCCAAAACACAACCGGATATTTCTTGTTTCATCCAGTCATATCTGGACAAACTGGTGTGGAATTTGTATGCAATGGACCGAGAAAATCACAGTAAAATGGTTTTGGAGAAAAGCAAAGTCTTTTCGTTAGGCAAGTGCATAAAATGTCATCTATACAAACAGAAATATCATGTTTGTTTGCCACAGTTCCTCTAGCTTTCTCCCTAGAAAATACGAATGTGTAGTGCTGGTGTCTCCATGTGGAACCAATTACCGATTCCAAGCACAAAATTAAATGTTCCCCGATAAAAAACATTCAAAACAATAAAGTCCGTGGATAATATCAGGAATACAAAAACACAGATGCTGTAGCAATATCTGGGATTGAGTTAGCCAAAACACAACTGGATATTTCCGGTTTCATCCAGTCATATCTGGACAAACTGGTGTGGAATTCGTATGCAATGGACCGAGAGAATCACAGTAGAAATGGTTTTGGAGAAAAGCAAAGTCTTTTCGTTAGGCAAGTGCAATTAGTGTTTCTGAGGTGCAAAATTAAATGTTGCCTGATAAAAACATTCAAAACAATACAGTCCATCAATAATATCCAGAAAACACAAACACACAGGCTTTCACAATGTTTCGGATTGAGTTAGCCAAAACTCAACAGTATATTTCTGTTTCATCGAATCATATCCGGACAAACTGGTGTGGAATTCGTATGCAATGGATTGAGAAAATCACAGTAAAAATGATTTTGGAGAAGAGCAAAGTCTTTTCATTAGGCAAGTGCATAAAATGTCATCAATACAAACAGAAATATCATGTTTATTTGTCACAGTTCCTCTAGCTTTCTCCCTAGAAATACGAATGTGTAGAGCTGGTGTCTCCATGTGGAACCAATTACTGTATCCAAGCTTAAAATAAAATGTTCTCCGATAAAAAACATTCAAAACAATAAAGTCCGTGGATAATATCCAGAAAACACACACACTGAGGCTGTATTAATAGCTGGGATTGAGTTAGCCAAAACAAATCCGGATACTTTTTCACTTTCATTAAGGTCATATCCGGACAAAGTGGTGTGTAATTTCTATGCAATGCACTGAGAAAATCACAGTAAAAATGGTTTTGGAGAAAAGCAAAGTCTTTTCGTTAGGCAAGTGCATGAAATGTCATCTATACAAACAGATATATCATGTTTGTTTGCCGCAGTCCCAGTAGCTTTCTCCCTAGAAAATACGAATGTGTAGCGCTGGTGTCTCCATGTGGAACCAAATAGTGATTCCAAGCACAAAATTAAATGTTCCCTGATAAAAAACATTCAAAACAATAAAGTCCATCGATAATATCAAGAAAACACAAACACAGAGGCTTTCACAATATTTTGGATTGAGTTAGCCAAAACACAACCGGATATTTCTTGTTTCATCCAGTCATATGTGGACAAACTGGTGTGGAATTCGTATGCAATGGACCGAGAAAATCACAGTAAAATGGTTTTGGAGAAAAGCAAAGTCTTTTCGTTAGGCAAGTGCATAAAATGTCATCTATACAAACAGAAATATCATGTTTGTTTGCCACAGTTCCTCTAGCTTTCTCCCTAGAAAATACGAATGTGTAGTGCTGGTGTCTCCATGTGGAACCAATTACCGATTCCAAGCACAAAATTAAATGTTCCCCGATAAAAAACATTCAAAACAATAAAGTCCGTGGATAATATCAGGAATACAAAAACACAGATGCTGTAGCAATATCTGGGATTGAGTTAGCCAAAACACAACTGGATATTTCCGGTTTCATCCAGTCATATCTGGACAAACTGGTGTGGAATTCGTATGCAATGGACCGAGAGAATCACAGTAGAAATGGTTTTGGAGAAAAGCAAAGTCTTTTCGTTAGGCAAGTGCAATTAGTGTTTCTGAGGTGCAAAATTAAATGTTGCCTGATAAAAACATTCAAAACAATACAGTCCATCAATAATATCCAGAAAACACAAACACACAGGCTTTCACAATGTTTCGGATTGAGTTAGCCAAAACTCAACAGTATATTTCTGTTTCATCGAATCATATCCGGACAAACTGGTGTGGAATTCGTATGCAATGGATTGAGAAAATCACAGTAAAAATGATTTTGGAGAAGAGCAAAGTCTTTTCATTAGGCAAGTGCATAAAATGTCATCAATACAAACAGAAATATCATGTTTATTTGTCACAGTTCCTCTAGCTTTCTCCCTAGAAATACGAATGTGTAGAGCTGGTGTCTCCATGTGGAACCAATTACTGTATCCAAGCTTAAAATAAAATGTTCTCCGATAAAAAACATTCAAAACAATAAAGTCTGTTGATAATATCCAGAAAACACACACACTGAGGCTGTATTAATTGCTGGGATTGAGTTAGCCAAAACAAATCCGGATACTTTTTCACTTTCATTAAGGTCATATCCGGACAAAGTGGTGTGTAATTTCTATGCAATGCACTGAGAAAATCACAGTAAAAATGGTTTTGGAGAAAAGCAAAGTCTTTTCGTTAGGCAAGTGCATGAAATGTCATCTATACAAACAGATATATCATGTTTGTTTGCCGCAGTCCCAGTAGCTTTCTCCCTAGAAAATACGAATGTGTAGCGCTGGTGTCTCCATGTGGAACCAATTAGTGATTCCAAGCACAAAATTAAATGTTCCCTGATAAAAAACATTCAAAACAATAAAGTCCGTGGAAAATATCAGGAATACAAAAACACAGAGGCTGTAGCAATATCTGGCATTGAGTTAGCCAAAACACAACCGGATATTTCCGGTTTCATCCAGTCATATCTGGACAAACTGGTGTGGAATTTGTATGCAATGGACCGAGAACATCACAGTAAAAATGGTTGTGGAGAAAAGCAAACTCTTTTCTTTAGGCAAGTCCATAAAATGTCATCTATACAAACAGAAATATCATGTTTGTTTGCCGAACTTCCTCTAGCTTTCTATCTAGAAAATACGAATGTGTGGAGCTGGTGTCCCCTTGATGAACCAATGAGTGTTTCAACGGTAGAAAATTAAATGTTCCCTGATAAAAAACATTCAAAACAATAAAGTCCATCGATAATATCAAGAAAACACAAACACAGAGGCATTCACAATATTTTGGATTGAGTTAGCCAAAACACAACCGGATATTTCTTGTTTCATCCAGTCATATCCGGACAAACTGGTGTGGAATTCGTATGCAATGGACCGAGAAAATCACAGTAAAATGGTTTTGGAGAAAAGCAAAGTCTTTTCGTTAGGCAAGTGCATAAAATGTCATCTATACAAACAGAAATATCATGTTTGTTTGCCACAGTTCCTCTAGCTTTCTCCCTAGAAAATACGAATGTGTAGTGCTGGTGTCTCCATGTGGAACCAATTACTGATTCCAAGCACAAAATTAAATGTTCCCCGATAAAAAACATTCAAAACAATAAAGTCCGTGGATAATATCAGGAATACAAAAACACAGAGGCTGTAGCAATATCTGGGCTTGAGTTAGCCAAAACACAACCGGATATTTCCGGTTTCATCCAGTCATATCTGGCCAAACTGGTGTGGAATTCGTATGCAATGGACCGAGAGAATCACAGTAAAAATGGTTTTGGAGAAAAGCAAAGTCTTTTCGTTAGGCAAGTGCAATTAGTGTTTCTGAGGTGCAAAATTAAATGTTGCCTGATAAAAACATTCAAAACAATACAGTCCATCAATAATATCCAGAAAACACAAACACACAGGCTTTCACAATGTTTCGGATTGAGTTAGCCAAAACTCAACAGTATATTTCTGTTTCATCGAATCATATCCGGACAAACTGGTGTGGAATTCGTATGCAATGGATTGAGAAAATCACAGTAAAAATGATTTTGGAGAAGAGCAAAGTCTTTTCGTTAGGCAAGTGCATAAAATGTCATCAATGCAGACAGAAATATCATGTTTATTTGTCACAGTTCCTCTAGCTTTCTCCCTAGAAATACGAATGTGTAGAGCTGGTGTCTCCATGTGGAACCAATTACTGTATCCAAGCTTAAAATAAAATGTTCTCTGATAAAAAACATTCAAAACAATAAAGTCCGTTGATAATATCCAGAAAACACACACACTGAGGCTGTATTAATAGCTGGGATTGAGTTAGCCAAAACAAATCCGGATACTTTTTCACTTTCATTAAGGTCATATCCGGACAAAGTGGTGTGTAATTTCTATGCAATGCACTGAGAAAATCACAGTAAAAATGGTTTTGGAGAAAAGCAAAGTCTTTTCGTTAGGCAAGTGCATGAAATGTCATCTATACAAACAGATATATCATGTTTGTTTGCCGCAGTCCCAGTAGCTTTCTCCCTAGAAAATAAGAATGTGTAGCACTGGTGTCTCCATGTGGAACCAAATAGTGATTCCAAGCACAAAATTAAATGTTCCCTGATAAAAAACATTCAAAACAATAAAGTCCATCGATAATATCAAGAAAACACAAACACAGAGGCTTTCACAATATTTTGGATTGAGTTAGCCAAAACACAACCGGATATTTCCGGTTTCATCCAGTCATATGTGGACAAACTGGTGTGGAATTCGTATGCAATGGACTGAGAAAATCACAGTAAAATGGTTTTGGAGAAAAGCAAAGTCTTTTCGTTAGGCAAGTGCATAAAATGTCATCTATACAAACAGAAATATCATGTTTGTTTGCCACAGTTCCTCTAGCTTTCTCCCTAGAAAATATGAATGTGTAGTGCTGGTGTCTCCATGTGGAACCAATTACCGATTGCAAGCACAAAATTAAATGTTCCCCGATAAAAAACATTCAAAACAATAAAGTCCGTGGATAATATCAGGAATACAAAAACACAGAGGCTGTAGCAATATCTGGGATTGAGTTAGCCAAAACACAACTGGATATTTCCGGTTTCATCCAGTCATATCTGGACAAACTGGTGTGGAATTCGTATGCAATGGACCGAGAGAATCACAGTAGAAATGGTTTTGGAGAAAAGCAAGTCTTTTCGTTAGGCAAGTGCAATTAGTGTTTCTGAGGTGCAAAATTAAATCTTGCCTGATAAAAACATTCAAATCAATACAGTCCATCAATAATATCCAGAAAACACAAACACACAGGCTTTCACAATGTTTTGGATTGAGTTAGCCAAAACTCAACAGTATATTTCTGTTTCATCGAATCATATCCGGACAAACTGGTGTGGAATTCGTATGCAATGGATTGAGAAAATCACAGTAAAAATGATTTTGGAGAAGAGCAAAGTCTTTTCATTAGGCAAGTCCATAAAATGTCATCAATACAAACAGAAATATCATGTTTATTTGTCACAGTTCCTCTAGCTTTCTCCCTAGAAATACGAATGTGTAGAGCTGGTGTCTCCATGTGGAACCAATTACTGTATCCAAGCTTAAAATAAAATGTTCTCCGATAAAAAACATTCAAAACAATAAAGTCCGTTGATAATATCCAGAAAACACACACACTGAGGCTGTATTAATAGCTGGGATTGAGTTAGCCAAAACAAATCCGGATACTTTTTCACTTTCATTAAGGTCATATCCGGACAAAGTGGTGTGTAATTTCTATGCAATGCACTGAGAAAATCACAGTAAAAATGGTTTTGGAGAAAAGCAAATTCTTTTCGTTAGGCAAGTGCATGAAATGTCATCTATACAAACAGATATATCATGTTTGTTTGCCGCAGTCCCAGTAGCTTTCTCCCTAGAAAATACGAATGTGTAGCGCTGGTGTCTCCATGTGGAACCAATTAGTGATTCCAAGCACAAAATTAAATGTTCACTGATAAAAAACATTCAAAACAATAAAGTCCGTGGAAAATATCAGGAATACAAAAACACAGAGGCTGTAGCAATATCTGGCATTGAGTTAGCCAAAACACAACCGGATATTTCCGGTTTCATCCAGTCATATCTGGACAAACTGGTGTGGAATTTGTATGCAATGGACCGAGAAAATCACAGTAAAAATGGTTGTGGAGAAAAGCAAACTCTTTTCTTTAGGCAAGTCCATAAAATGTCATCTATACCAACAGAAATATCATGTTTGTTTGCCGAACTTCCTCTAGCTTTCTATCTAGAAAATACGAATGTGTGGAGCTGGTGTCCCCTTGATGAACCAATGAGTGTTTCAACGGTAGAAAATTAAATGTTCCCTGATAAAAAACATTCAAAACAATAAAGTCCATCGATAATATCAAGAAAACACAAACACAGAGGCTTTCACAATATTTTGGATTGAGTTAGCCAAAACACAACCGGATATTTCTTGTTTCATCAAGTCATATCCGGACAAACTGGTGTGGAATTCGTATGCAATGGACCGAGAAAAACACAGTAAAATGGTTTTGGAGAAAAGCAAAGTCTTTTCGTTAGGCAAGTGCATAAAATGTCATCTATACAAACAGAAATATCATGTTTGTTTGCCACAGTTCCTCTAGCTTTCTCCCTAGAAAATACGAATGTGTAGTGCTGGTGTCTCCATGTGGAACCAATTACCGATTCCAAGCACAAAATTAAATGTTCCCCGATAAAAAACATTCAAAACAATAAAGTCCATGGATAATATCAGGAATACAAAAACACAGAGGCTGTAGCAATATCTGGGATTGAGTTAGCCAAAACACAACCGGATATTTCCGGTTTCATCCAGTCATATCTGGACAAACTTGTGCGAATTCGTATGCAATGGACCGAGAGAATCACAGTAGAAATGGTTTTGGAGAAAAGCAAAGTCTTTTCATTAGGCAAGTGCAATTAGTGTTTCTGAGGTGCAAAATTAAATGTTGCCTGATAAAAACATTCAAAACAATACAGTCCATCAATAATATCCAGAAAACACAAACACACAGGCTTTCACAATGTTTCGGATTGAGTTAGCCAAAACTCAACAGTATATTTCTGTTTCATCGAATCATATCCGGACAAACTGGTGTGGAATTCGTATGCAATGGATTGAGAAAATCACAGTAAAAATGATTTTGGAGAAGAGCAAAGTCTTTTCATTAGGCAAGTGCATAAAATGTCATCAATACAAACAGAAATATCATGTTTCTTTGTCACAGTTCCTCTAGCTTTCTCCCTAGAAATACAAATGTGTAGAGCTGGTGTCTCCATGTGGAACCAATTACTGTATCCAAGCTTAAAATAAAATGTTCTCTGATAAAAAACATTCAAAACAATAAAGTCCGTTGATAATATCCAGAAAACACACACACTGAGGCTGTATTAATACCTGGGATTGAGTTAGCAAAAGCAAATCCGGATACTTTTTCACTTTCATTAAGGTCATATCCGGACAAAGTGGTGTGTAATTTCTATGCAATGCACTGAGAAAATCACAGTAAAAATGGTTTTGGAGAAAAGCAAAGTCTTTTCGTTAGGCAAGTGCATAAAATGTCATCTATACAAACAGAAATATCATGTTTGTTTGCCACAGTTCCTCTAGCTTTCACCCTAGAAAATACGAATGTGTAGTGCTGGTGTCTCCATGTGGAACCAATTACTGATTCCAAGCACAAAATTAAATGTTCCCCGATAAAAAACATTCAAAACAATAAAGTCCGTGGATAATATCAGGAATACAAAAACACAGAGGCTGTAGCAATACCTGGGATTGAGTTAGCCAAAACACAACCGGATATTTCCGGTTTCATCCAGTCATATCTGGACAAACTGGTGTGGAATTCGTATGCAATCGACCGAGAGAATCACAGTAGAAATGGTTTTGGAGAAAAGCAAGTCTTTTCGTTAGGCAAGTGCAATTAGTGTTTCTGAGGTGCAAAATTAAATGTTGCCTGATAAAAACATTCAAAACAATACAGTCCATCAATAATATCCAGAAAACACAAACACACAGGCTTTCACAATGTTTCGGATTGAGTTAGCCAAAACTCAACAGTATATTTCTGTTTCATCGAATCATATCCGGACAAACTGGTGTGGAATTCGTATGCAATGGATTGAGAAAACCACAGTAAAAATGATTTTGGAGAAGAGCAAAGTCTTTTCGTTAGGCAAGTGCATAAAATGTCATCAATACAAACAGAAATATCATGTTTATTTGTCACAGTTCCTCTAGCTTTCTCCCTAGAAATACGAATGTGTAGAGCTGGTGTCTCCATGTGGAACCAATTACTGTATCCAAGCTTAAAATAAAATGTTCTCCGATAAAAAACATTCAAAACAATAAAGTCCGTTGATAATATCCAGAAAACACACACACTGAGGCTGTATTAATAGCTGGGATTGAGTTAGCCAAAACAAATCCGGATACTTTTTCACTTTCATTAAGGTCATATCCAGACAAAGTGGTGTGTAATTTCTATGCAATGCACTGAGAAAATCACAGTAAAAATGGTTTTGGAGAAAAGCAAATTCTTTTCGTTAGGCAAGTGCATGAAATGTCATCTATACAAACAGATATATCATGTTTGCTTGCCGCAGTCCCAGTAGCTTTCTCCCTAGAAAATACGAATGTGTAGCGCTGGTGTCTCCATGTGGAACCAATTAGTGATTCCAAGCACAAAATTAAATGTTCCCTGATAAAAAACATTCAAAACAATAAAGTGCGTGGAAAATATCAGGAATACAAAAACACAGAGGCTGTAGCAATATCTGGCATTGAGTTAGCCAAAACACAACCGGATATTTCCGGTTTCATCCAGTCATATCTGGACAAACTGCTGTGGAATTTGTATGCAATGGACTGAGAAAATCACAGTAAAAATGGTTGTGGAGAAAAGCAAACTCTTTTCTTTAGGCAAGTCCATAAAATGTCATCTATACAAACAGAAATATCATGTTTGTTTGCCGAACTTCCTCTAGCTTTCTATCTAGAAAATACGAATGTGTGGAGCTGGTGTCCCCTTGATGAACCAATGAGTGTTTCAACGGTAGAAAATTAAATGTTCCCTGATAAAAAACATTCAAAACAATAAAGTCCATCGATAATATCAAGAAAACACAAACACAGAGGCTTTCACTATATTTTGGATTGAGTTAGCCAAAACACAACCGGATATTTCTTGTTTCATCCAGTCATATCCGGACAAACTGGTGTGGAATTTGTATGCAATGGACCGAGAAAATCACAGTAAAATGGTTTTGGAGAAAAGCAAAGTCTTTTCGTTAGGCAAGTGCATAAAATGTCATCTATACAAACAGAAATATCATGTTTGTTTGCCACAGTTCCTCTAGCTTTCTCCCTAGAAAATACGAATGTGTAGTGCTGGTGTCTCCATGTGGAACCAATTACTGATTCCAAGCGCAAAATTAAATGTTCCCCGATAAAAAACATTCAAAACAATAAAGTCCGTGTATAATATCAGGAACACAAAAACACAGAGGCTGTAGCAATATCTGGGATTGAGTAAGCCAAAACACAACCGGATATTTCCGGTTTCATCCAGTCATATCTGGACAAACTGGTGTGGAATTCGTATGCAATGGACCGAGAGAATCACAGTAGAAATGGTTTTGGAGAAAAGCAAAGTCTTTTCGTTAGGCAAGTGCACAAAATATCATCTATACAAACAAAAATATCATGTTTGTTTGTCACAGTTCCTCTAGCTATCTCCCTAGAAAATAAAATGTGTAGAGGTGGTTTCTCCATGTGGAACCAATTACTCTATCCAAGCTCAAAAAAAAATGATCCCTGAAAAAACATTCAAAACAATAAAGTCCATTAATAATATCTAGAAAACACAAACACAGAGGCTGTAGCAATTTCTGGGATTGAATAATCAAAAACAATACTGCATATTTCTGGTTTCATCCAGTCATATCAGGACAAAGTGGTGGGGAATTCGTATGCAATGGACTGAGAGAATCACAGTAAAATTGGTTTTGGAGAAAAGCAAAGTCTTTTCCTTAGGCAAGTGCATAAAATGTCATCTATACAAACAGAAATATCAGGTTGTTTGTCACAGTTCCTCTACATTTCTACCTAGAAAATACGAATGTGTAGAGCTATTGTCTCCATTTAGAAGCAACTAGTGCTTCTACGGTACAAAATTCAATGTTCCCTGATAAAAACCATTCAAAACAATAAAGTCCATCTATAATATCCAGAAAACACAAACACAGAGGATGTAGCAATATCTGGGATAGAGTTAGCCAAAAAAAAAAAAACCGGATACTTCTGTTTTCATCCAGTCATATCCGGACAAAGTGGTGTGGAATTCGTATGCAATGCAACGAGAAAATCACAGTAAAAATGGTTTTGGAGAAAATCAAAGTCTTTTCGTTAGGCAAGTGCATAAAATGTCATCTATACAAACAGAAATATGTTTGTTTCCCGCAGTTCCTCTAGCTTTCTCCCTAGAAAATACGAATGTGTATAGCTGGTGTTCCCATGAGGCACCAATTAGTGTTTCCAAGCTCAAAATTAAATGTTCCCTGATAAAAAACATTCAAAACAATAAAATCCATCGATAATATCAGGAATACACAAACACAGAGGCTGTAGCAATATCTGGGATTGAGATAGCCAAATGAAAACCGGATATTTCCGGTTTAATCCAGTCATATCCGGACAAACTGGTGTGGAATTCATATGCAATGGACCGAGAACATCACAGTAAAAAAGGTTTTGGAGAAAAGCAAAGTCTTTTCGCTAGGCAAGTGCATAAAATGTCATTGAAACTAACAGAAATATCATGTTTGTTTTTCGTAGTTCCTCTAGCTATCTCCCTAGAAAATAAGAATGTGTAGAGCTGGTGTTCCCATAATGAACCAATTAGTGTTTCAACGGTACAAAATTAAATGTTCCCTGATAAAAAACATTCAAAACAATAAAATCCATCGCTAATATCCAGAAAACAGAAAGAGGCTTTCACAATATTTCGGATTGAGTTAGCCAAAACACAACCAGATATTTGTTGTTTCATCCAGTCATCCGGACAAACTGCTGTGGAATTCGTATGCAATGGACCGAGAAAATCACAGTAAAAATGATTTTGGAGAAAAGCAACTTATTTTCGTTTAGCAAATGCATAAAATATCATCTATACAAACTGAAGTATCATGTTTGTTTGCCGCAGTTCCTATAGTATTCTCCCTAGAAAATACGAATGCGTAGAGCTGGTGTCTCCATGTGGAACCAATTACTGTATCCAAGCTCAAAATAAAATGTTCCACGATAAAAAACATTCAAAACAATAAAGTCTTTCGTAATATCCAGAAATCACAAACATAGAGGCTGTAGCAATATCTGGGATTGAGTTAGCCAAATGAAAATCGGATATTTCCGGATTAATCTAGTCATATCCGGACAAACTGGTATGGAATCAGTACGCAATGGAACGAGAAAATCACAGTACAAATGGTTTTGCAGAAAATCAAAGTCTTTTCATAAGGCAAGTACATAAAATGTCATCTATACAAACAGAAATATCATGATAGTTTGCCGCAATTCCTCTAGCATTCTCCCTAGAAAATACGAATGTGTAGAGCTGGTGTTCCCATGATGAACCAATAAGTGTTCAACGGTACAAAATTAAATGTTCCCTGATAGAAACAGTCAAAACAATAAAGTCCATCGATAATATACAGAAAACACAAACACAGAGGCTTTCACAATATTTCAGATTGAGTCAGCCAAAAAAAATCCGGATATTTCCGGTTTCATCCAGTCCTATCCGGACAAACTGGTGTGGAACTCGGGTGCAATGGACCGAGAAAATCACAGTACAAATGGTTTTGGAGAAAAGCCAAGTCTTTACGTTAGGCAAGTGCATAAAATGTCATCTATTCAAACAGAAATATCATGTTTGTTTGTCGCAGTTCCTCTAGCTTTCTCCCTAGAAAATACGAATATGTAGAAGTGGTGTCTTCATGTGGAAACAATTACTGTATCCATGATCAAAATAAAATGTAACCCCATAAAAAAACATTCAAAACAATAAAGTCAATGGATAATATCAGGAATACACAAACTCAGAGACTGTAGCAATATCTGGGATTGAGTTAGCCAAAACAAAACCGGATATTTCCGGTTTCCTCCAGTCATATCCGGACAAACTGGTGTGGAATTCATATGCAATGGACCGAGAAAATCACAGTGAAATGGTTTTGGAGAAAATCAAAGTCTTTTCGTTAGGCAAGTGCATAAAATGTCATCTATACAAACAGAAATATCAGGTTTGTTTGCCGCATTTCCTGTCGTTTCTCCCTAGAAAATACGAATATGTAGAGCTGGTGGCTCCATATGGATCCAATTACTGTATCCAAGTTCAAAATAAAATGTTCCCTGATAAAAAACATTCAAAACAATAAAGTATGTTGATAATATCCAGAAAACACAAAAACAAGGCAGTAGCAATATCTGCGATTTATTTAGCCAGAAGAAAATCGGATATTTCTTGTTTCATCCAGTCATATCCGGACAAACTGGTGTGGAATTCGTATGCAATGGACCGAGAAAATCACAGTGAAATGGTTTTGGAGAAAATCAAAGTCTTTTCGTTAGGCAAGTGCATAAAATGTCATCTATACAAACAGAAATATCAGGTTTGTTTGCCAAAGTTCCTCTAGCTTTTTTCCTAGAAAATACGAATATGTAGAGCTGGTGGCTCCATATGGAACCAATTACTGTATCCAAGTTCAAAATAAAATGTTCCCTGATAAAAAACATTCAAAACAATAAAGTATGTTGATAATATCCAGAAAACACAAAAACAAGGCAGTAGCAATATCTGCGATTTATTTAGCCAGAAGAAAATCGGATATTTCTAGTTTCATCCAGTCATATGCGGACAAACTGGTGTGGAACGTATGCAAGGGACTGAGAAAATCACAGTAAAATTGGTTTTGGAGAAAAGCAAAGTCTTTTCTTTAGGCAAGTGCATAAAATGTCATCTATACAAACAGAAATATCATGTTTGTTTGTCGCAGTTCCTCTACTTTCTCCCTAGAAAATACAAATATGTAGAGCTGGTGTCTCATGTGGAACCAATTAGTGTATCTAAGCTCAAAATAAAATGTTGCCCGATAAAAAACATTCAAAGCAATAAAGTCCGTTGATAATATCTGGAAAATACAAACACAGAGGCTGTAGCAATATCTGGGATTGTGTTAGCCAAAAGAAACTGGATATTTCCGGTTTCATCCAATCATACCGGGACAAACTGGTATAGAATTCATATGCAGTGGACCGAGAAATCACAGTAAAAATGGATTTGGTGAAATGCAAAGTCTTTTCGTTAGGCAAGTGCATAAAATGTCATCGATACAAACAGAAATATCATGTTTGTTTGCCGCAGTTCCTCTAGCTTTCTCCCTAGAAAATACGAATGTGTAGGTCTGGTGTTCCGATGATGAACCAATTAGTTTTTCAACGGTACGAAATTAAATGTTCCCTGATAAAAACATTCAAAACAATAAAGTCCATCGATAATATCAGGAATACACAAACACAGAGGCTTTCACAATATTTTGGATTGAGTTAGTCCAAATATAACCCGATATTCCAGGTTTCATCCAGTCATATCCGAAGAAACTGGTTTGGAATTCGTATGCAACGAACCGAGTAAATCACAATAAAAATGGTTTTGGAGAAAAGCAAAGTCTTTTCGTTTGGCAAGTGCTAAAAATGTCTTCTATACAAAGAGAAATATCATGTTTGTTTGTCGCAGTCCTCAAGCTTTCTCCCTAGAAAATTCGAATATGTACAGCTGGTGTCTCCATGTGGAACCAATTAGGTATTCGAAGCAGAAAATTAAAAGTTCCCTGAAAAAAACATTCAAAACAATAAAGTTCGTGGATAATGTCAGGAATACACAAACACAGAGGCTGTAGCAATATCTGGGATTGAGTTAGCCAAAACACAAACGGATATTTCAAGTTTCTTCCAGTGATATCCGGACAAACTGGTGTGGAATTCGTATGCAATGGACCGAGAAAATCACAGGAAATATAGTTTTGGAGAAAAGCAAAGTCTTTTCATTAGGAAAGTGCATAAAATGTCATTTATTCAAAGAAAAATATCATGTTTTTTGGCCACAGTTCCTCTAGCTTTCTCCCTAGAAAATACTAATGTGTAGAGCTGGTGTCTCCATGTGGAACTACTTAGTGTTCCCCAGCACAAAATTAAATGTTCCCTGATAAAAAACATTCAAAACAATAAAGTACGTTGATAATTTCCAGAAAACACAAATACAGAGGCTGTCGAAATATCTAGGATTGAGTTAGCCAAAACACAACCGGATAGTTCTGGTTTCATCCAATCGTATCCGACAAAGTGGTGTGGAATTCCAATCAATGGACAGAGAAAATCACAGCAAGAATGGTTTTGGAGAAAAGCAAAGTCTTTTCTTTAGGCAAGTGCATAAAATGTCATCTATACAAACAGAAATGCCATGTTTGTTTGCCGCAGTTCCTCTAGCATTCTCCCTAGAAAATACGAATGTGCAGAGCAGGTGTCTCCATGTTGAAATACTTAGGGTTTCTAAGGTACAAAATTAAATGTCCCCTGATAGAAAACATTCAAAACAATAAAGTCCATTGATAATATCTGGAGAAACCAGCACAGAAGATGTAGCAATATCTGGGATTGAGTTAGCGAAAACACAACCGGATATTTCCGGTTTGATCCAGTCATATCCAGACAAACTGGTGTGGAATTCGTATGCAATGGATCGAGAAAATCACAGTAAAAATGTTTTTGGGGAAAAGCAAAGTCTTTTCGTTAGGCAAGTGCATAAAATGTCATGCATACAAACAGAAATATCATGTTTGTTTGCCGCAGTTCCTCTAGTTTTCTCCCTAGAAAATACGAATGTGTAGATCTGGTGTCCCCATGATGAACCAATTAGTGATTCAATGGCACAAAAATAAATGTTGCCTAATAAAAACTTTCAAAACAATAAAGTCCATCGATAATATCCAGAAAACACAAACACAGAATCTTTCACAATATTTCGGATTGAGTTAGCCAAAACACAACCGGATATTTTGGGTTTCATCTAGTCGTATCCGGATAAAGAAGTGTGGAATTCCTATGCAATGTGAAGAGAAAATAAGGGTAAAAATGGTTTTGGAGAAAAGCAAAGTCTTTTCGCTAGGCAAGTGCATAAAATGTCATTGATACAAACAGAAATATCATATTTGTTTGTCGCAGTTCCTCTAGCTTTCTCCCTAGAAAATATGAATATGTAGAGCTGGTGTTTCCATGTGGAACCAATTACTGTATCCAAGCTCAAAAGAAAGTGTTCGTGAAAGAAAACATTCAAAACAATAAAGACTATGGATAATATCCGGAAAACACAAACACAGAGGCTGTAGCAATATCTGGCATTGAGTTAGCCAAAACACAACCAGATATTTCCGGTTTGATCCAGTCATATCCGGACAAACTGCGGTGGAATTCGTATGCAATGGACCGAGAAAATCACAGTTAAAATGCTTTTGGAGAAAAGCAATGTCTTTTCTTTAGCCAGGTTCATAAAATGTCATCTATAGAAAGAAAAATATCATGTTTCTTTGCTGCAGTTCCTCTAGCTTTCTCCCTAGAAAATCAAAATGTGTAGAGCTGGTGTTCCCATGATGAACAAATGAGTGTTTCAACGGTACAAAATTAAATGTTCCCTGATAAAAAACATTCAAAACAATAAAATCCATTGATAATATCCAGAAAAAAGAAACACAGAGGCTGTAGCACTATCTGGGATTCAGTTAGCCAAAAAACAAACAAAAAAAACCCGGATATTTCCGGTTTCATCCAGTCATATCCGGTAAACTGGTGTGGAATTCGAATGGAATGGTCCAAGAAAATCACAGTAAAAGTGGTTTTGGAGAAAAGCAAAGTCTTTTCGTTAGGCAAGTGCATAAAATGTCATCTATACAAACAGAAATATCATGTTTGTTTGTCGCAGTTCCTCTCGCTTTCTCCCTAGAAAATATGAATGTGTAGAGCTGGTGTTCCCATGATGAACCAATTAGTGATTCAATGGTCCAAAATGAAATGTTCCCTGATAAAAACATTCAAAACAATAAAGTCCATGGATAATATCCAGAAACATAAACCCAGAGGCTGTAGCAATATTTCACATTGAGTTAGCCAAAACAAAAGAGGATATTTCTGGTTTCATCCAGTCATATCCGGGAAAACTAGCGTGGAATTCGTATGCAATGGACCCAGAAAATCACAGTAAAAGTGGTTTTGGAGAAAAGCAAAGTCTTTTCGTTTGGCACGTGCATAAAATGTCATGCATACAAAGAGAAATATCATGATTGTTTGCTGCAGTTCCTCTAGCTTTCTCCCTAGAAAATACGAATGTGTAGAGCTGGTGTCTCCATGTGCAACCAATTAGTGTTCCCAAGCACAAAATTAAATGTCCCCCGATAAAAAGCATTCAAAACCATAAAGTCTGTAGATAATATCAGGAATACACAAACACAGAGGCTGTAGCAATATCTGGGATTGAGATAGCCAAATGAAAACCGGATATTTCCGGTTTAATCCAGTCATATCCGGACAAACTGGTGTGGAATTCATATGCAATGGACCGAGAACATCACAGTAAAAAAGGTTTTGGAGAAAAGCAAAGTCTTTTCGCTAGGCAAGTGCATAAAATGTCATTGAAACTAACAGAAATATCATGTTTGTTTTTCGTAGTTCCTCTAGCTATCTCCCTAGAAAATAAGAATGTGTAGAGCTGGTGTTCCCATAATGAACCAATTAGTGTTTCAACGGTACAAAATTAAATGTTCCCTGATAAAAACATTCAAAACAATAAAATCCATCGCTAATATCCAGAAAACAGAAAGAGGCTTTCACAATATTTCGGATTGAGTTAGCCAAAACACAACCAGATATTTGTTGTTTCATCCAGTCATCCGGACAAACTGCTGTGGAATTCGTATGCAATGGACCGAGAAAATCACAGTAAAAATGATTTTGGAGAAAAGCAACTTATTTTCGTTTAGCAAATGCATAAAATATCATCTATACAAACTGAAGTATCATGTTTGTTTGCCGCAGTTCCTATAGTATTCTCCCTAGAAAATACGAATGCGTAGAGCTGGTGTCTCCATGTGGAACCAATTACTGTATCCAAGCTCAAAATAAAATGTTCCACGATAAAAAACATTCAAAACAATAAAGTCTTTCGTAATATCCGGAAATCACAAACATAGAGGCTGTAGCAATATCTGGGATTGAGTTAGCCAAATGAAAATCGGATATTTCCGGATTAATCTAGTCATATCCGGACAAACTGGTATGGAATCAGTACGCAATGGAACGAGAAAATCACAGTACAAATGGTTTTGCAGAAAATCAAAGTCTTTTCATAAGGCAAGTACATAAAATGTCATCTATACAAACAGAAATATCATGATAGTTTGCCGCAATTCCTCTAGCATTCTCCCTAGAAAATACGAATGTGTAGAGCTGGTGTTCCCATGATGAACCAATAAGTGTTCAACGGTACAAAATTAAATGTTCCCTGATAGAAACAGTCAAAACAATAAAGTCCATCGATAATATACAGAAAACACAAACACAGAGGCTTTCACAATATTTCAGATTGAGTCAGCCAAAAAAAATCCGGATATTTCCGGTTTCATCCAGTCCTATCCGGACAAACTGGTGTGGAACTCGGGTGCAATGGACCGAGAAAATCACAGTACAAATGGTTTTGGAGAAAAGCCAAGTCTTTACGTTAGGCAAGTGCATAAAATGTCATCTATTCAAACAGAAATATCATGTTTGTTTGTCGCAGTTCCTCTAGCTTTCTCCCTAGAAAATACGAATATGTAGAAGTGGTGTCTTCATGTGGAAACAATTACTGTATCCATGATCAAAATAAAATGTAACCCCATAAAAAAACATTCAAAACAATAAAGTCAATGGATAATATCAGGAATACACAAACTCAGAGACTGTAGCAATATCTGGGATTGAGTTAGCCAAAACAAAACCGGATATTTCCGGTTTCCTCCAGTCATATCCGGACAAACTGGTGTGGAATTCATATGCAATGGACCGAGAAAATCACAGTGAAATGGTTTTGGAGAAAATCAAAGTCTTTTCGTTAGGCAAGTGCATAAAATGTCATCTATACAAACAGAAATATCAGGTTTGTTTGCCGCATTTCCTGTCGTTTCTCCCTAGAAAATACGAATATGTAGAGCTGGTGGCTCCATATGGAACCAATTACTGTATCCAAGTTCAAAATAAAATGTTCCCTGATAAAAAACATTCAAAACAATAAAGTATGTTGATAATATCCAGAAAACACAAAAACAAGGCAGTAGCAATATCTGCGATTTATTTAGCCAGAAGAAAATCGGATATTTCTTGTTTCATCCAGTCATATCCGGACAAACTGGTGTGGAATTCGTATGCAATGGACCGAGAAAATCACAGTGAAATGGTTTTGGAGAAAATCAAAGTCTTTTCGTTAGGCAAGTGCATAAAATGTCATCTATACAAACAGAAATATCATGTTTGTTTGTCGCAGTTCCTCTACTTTCTCCCTAGAAAATACAAATATGTAGAGCTGGTGTCTCATGTGGAACCAATTAGTGTATCTAAGCTCAAAATAAAATGTTGCCCGATAAAAAACATTCAAAGCAATAAAGTCCGTTGATAATATCTGGAAAATACAAACACAGAGGCTGTAGCAATATCTGGGATTGTGTTAGCCAAAAGAAACTGGATATTTCCGGTTTCATCCAATCATACCGGGACAAACTGGTATAGAATTCATATGCAGTGGACCGAGAAATCACAGTAAAAATGGATTTGGTGAAATGCAAAGTCTTTTCGTTAGGCAAGTGCATAAAATGTCATCGATACAAACAGAAATATCATGTTTGTTTGCCGCAGTTCCTCTAGCTTTCTCCCTAGAAAATACGAATGTGTAGGTCTGGTGTTCCGATGATGAACCAATTAGTTTTTCAACGGTACGAAATTAAATGTTCCCTGATAAAAACATTCAAAACAATAAAGTCCATCGATAATATCAGGAATACACAAACACAGAGGCTTTCACAATATTTTGGATTGAGTTAGTCCAAATATAACCCGATATTCCAGGTTTCATCCAGTCATATCCGAAGAAACTGGTTTGGAATTCGTATGCAACGAACCGAGTAAATCACAATAAAAATGGTTTTGGAGAAAAGCAAAGTCTTTTCGTTTGGCAAGTGCTAAAAATGTCTTCTATACAAAGAGAAATATCATGTTTGTTTGTCGCAGTCCTCAAGCTTTCTCCCTAGAAAATTCGAATATGTACAGCTGGTGTCTCCATGTGGAACCAATTAGGTATTCGAAGCAGAAAATTAAAAGTTCCCTGAAAAAAACATTCAAAACAATAAAGTTCGTGGATAATGTCAGGAATACACAAACACAGAGGCTGTAGCAATATCTGGGATTGAGTTAGCCAAAACACAAACGGATATTTCAAGTTTCTTCCAGTGATATCCGGACAAACTGGTGTGGAATTCGTATGCAATGGACCGAGAAAATCACAGGAAATATAGTTTTGGAGAAAAGCAAAGTCTTTTCATTAGGAAAGTGCATAAAATGTCATTTATTCAAAGAAAAATATCATGTTTTTTGGCCACAGTTCCTCTAGCTTTCTCCCTAGAAAATACTAATGTGTAGAGCTGGTGTCTCCATGTGGAACTACTTAGTGTTCCCCAGCACAAAATTAAATGTTCCCTGATAAAAAACATTCAAAACAATAAAGTACGTTGATAATTTCCAGAAAACACAAATACAGAGGCTGTCGAAATATCTAGGATTGAGTTAGCCAAAACACAACCGGATAGTTCTGGTTTCATCCAATCGTATCCGACAAAGTGGTGTGGAATTCCAATCAATGGACAGAGAAAATCACAGCAAGAATGGTTTTGGAGAAAAGCAAAGTCTTTTCTTTAGGCAAGTGCATAAAATGTCATCTATACAAACAGAAATGCCATGTTTGTTTGCCGCAGTTCCTCTAGCATTCTCCCTAGAAAATACGAATGTGCAGAGCAGGTGTCTCCATGTTGAAATACTTAGGGTTAGCCAAAACACAACCAGATATTTCTGGTTTCATCAAGTCATACCGGACAAAGTGGTGTGGACATGGCATGAAACGGGCTGAGAAAATTAGAGTAAAACTGGTTTTGAAGAAAGGCAAAGTCTTTTTGTTAGGCAAGTGCACAAACACAGTGTCTTTCACAATATTTCCAATTGAGTTAGCCAAAACACAACCGGATATTTCTGTGTTCATCGAATTATATCTGGACAAACTGGTGTGGAATTCGTATGCAATGAAACAATAAAATCACAGTAAAAATGGTTTTGGAGTAAAGCAAAATCTTTTCGTTAGGCAAGTGCATAAAATGTCATCAATACAAACAGAAATATTATGTTTGTTTTTCGCAGTTCCTCTAGCTTTCCCCCTAGAAAATAGGAATGTGTAGAGATGGTGTCTCCATGTGGAACAAATTAGTGGATCCATGCATAAAATTAAATGTTCCCAGATAAAAAGCATTCAAAACAATAATGTCCATCTATTATCAGGAATACACAAACACAGAGGCTGTAGCAATATCTGGGATTGAGTTAGCCAGAACACAACCGGGTATTTCTGGTTTCATCCAGTCCTTCCGGACCTAGTGGCGTGGAATTCGCATGCAATGGACCCAGAAAATCAAAGTAAAAATGGTATTGGAGAAAAGCAAACTCTTTTTGTTAGGCAAGTGCATAAAATGCCATGTATACAAACAGAAATATCATGTTTGTTTGCCACAGTTCCTCTAGCTTTCTCCCTTAAACATACGAATGTATAGAGCTGGTGTCTACATATGGAACCAATTAGTGTTTCCAACCGCAAAATTAAATGTTTTCTGATAAAAACATTCAAAACAATAAAGTCTGTTGATAATATCCGGAAAACACAAACACAGAGGCTGTAGCAACATCTGGGATTGAGTTGGCCAAAAGAAAACAGGATATTTCTGGTTTCATCCAGTCATATCCGGACAAAGTGGTGTGGAATTCGTATGCAAGGACCGAGAAAATCACAGTAAAAATGGTTTTGGAGAAAAGCAAAGTCTTTTTTTTAGGCAAGTGCATAAAATGTCACCTATACAAACAAAAATATTATGTTTGTTTGCCGGAGTTCCTCTAGATTTTATCCTAGAAAAGAAGAATGTGTAGAGCTGGTGTCTCCATATAGTCAACTAGTGTTTCACAGTACAAAATTAAATGTTCCCTGATAAAAAACTTTCAAAACAATACAGTCCGTTGATAATATCCGGTAAACAGAAATACAGTGCCTGTAGCGATATCTGGGATTGAGTTAGCCAAAACACAACCGGATATTTCTGGTTTCATCCAGTCATATCTGGACAAAGTGGGGTGGAATTCGTAAGCAATGGACGGAGAAATTCACAGTAAAAATGGTTTGGGAGAAAAGCAAAGTCTTTTCCTTCGGACAGTGCATAAAATGTCATCTACACAAACCGATATATCCCGTTTTTGTGTGGCAGTTCCTCTAGCTTTCTCACTAGAAAATATGAATGTGTAGAGCTGCTGTCTCCATGTGGAACCAATTGGTGTTTCTATGGTACAAAATTAAATGTTCCCTAATAAAAAGTTTCAAAACAATAAAGTCCATCGATAATATCCAGAAAACACAAACACTGAAGCTGTAGCAATATCTGGTTTGAGTTAACCGAAACACAACTGGATATTTCTGGTTACACCCAGGCCTATCCGGACAAAGTGGGGTGGAATTCGTATTCAATGGGCCGAGACAATCAGATTAAAAATGGTACTGGAAAAGAGCAAAGTCTTTTCGTTAGGCTAGTGCATAAAATGCCATGTATACAAACAGAAATATCATGTTTGTTTGCCACAGTTCCTCTAGCTTTCTCCCTAGAAAATACGAATATGTAGAGCTGGTGTCTCCATGTGGAACCAATTAGTGTTTCCAAGCAAAAAATTAAATGTTTCCTGATAAAAAACATTCAAAACCATAAAGTCCGTTGATATTATCCGGAAAACACAAACACAGAGGCAGTAGCAATATCTGGGATTGAGTTACCCAAAACACAACCGGATATTTCTGGGTTCCTCCAGTCATATCTGGACAAAGTGGTGTGGAATTCATATGCAATGGACCGAGAAAATCGTAGTAAAAATGGATTTGAAGAAAAGCAAAGTCTTTTCTTTAGGCAAGTGCATAAAATGTCATCTATGCAAACAGACATATAATGTTTGTCTGCCGAAGTTCCTCTAGCTTTCTGCCTGGAAAATACAAATGTGTAGAGCTGGTTTCTCCATGTGGAATGAGTTAGTGTTTCCCAGCACAAAATTAAATGTTCAGTGATAAAAAAATTCAAAACAATAAAGTCCATTGATAATATCCGGAAAACACAAACACAGAGGCTGTAGCAATATCTGGGATTGAGTTAGCCAAAACACAACCGGATATTTCCGGTTTCATCCAGTCATTTCCGGACCTAGTGGGGTGGAATTCGTATGCAATGGACCCAGAAAATCACAGTAAAAATGGTTTTGGAGAAAAGCAAAGCCTTTTCATTAGGCAAGTGCATAAAATATCATCTATACAAACAGAAAAATCATGTTTGTTGCCAGAGTTCCTCTAGCTTTCTACCTGGAAAATACGAATGTGTAGATTAGTGTCTCCATGTTGAACCAATTAGTGCTTGTATGGTACAAAATTAAATGTTCCCTGATAAAAACACTCAAAAGAATAAAGTCTGTTCATAATATGCAGAAAAAACAAACACGTAGTCTTTCACAATATTTCAGATTTAGTTAGCCAAAACACAACCGGATATTTCTGGTTTCATCCAGGCCTTTCCGGAAAAAGTGGTGAGGAGTTCATATGCCTTGGACTGAGAAAATCACAGTAAAAATGGTTTTTGAGAAAAGCAAAGTCTTTTCTTTAGGCAAGTGCATAAAATGTCATATATACAAACAGAAATATCATGTTTGTTTGCCACAGTTCCTCTAGCTTTCTCCCTAGAAAATAAGAATGTGTAGAGCTGGTGTCTCCCTGTTGAACTAATTAGTGTTTCTATGGTACAAAATTAAATGTTCCCTGATAAAAATATTCAAAACAATAAAGCACGTCGATAATATCCAGAAAACACAAACACAGAGGCTTTCACAATATCTGGGATTGATTAGCAAAACACAACCAGATATTTCTGGTTTCATCCAGTCATATCCGGAGAAATTGGTGTGGAATTCGTATGCAATGGACGGAGAAAATCACAGTAAAAATGGTTTTGTAGAAATGCAATGTCTCTGTGTTGGAAAGTGTTTAAAATCTCATCTATACAAACAGAAATATCATGTTTGTTTGCCGCATTTCCTCTAGCTTTCTCTCTAGAAAATACGAATGTGTAGACTGGTGTCTCCCTGTCGAACCAATTAGTGTATCTAAGCTCAAAATTAAATGCTCCCCGATAAATAACATTCAAAACTATAAGGTCCTTTGAAAATATCCGGAAAACACAAACACAGAGGCTGTAGCAATATCTGGGATTGAGTTAGCCAGAACACAAGCGGATATTTCTGGTTTCATCCAGTCATATGTGGACAAAGTGGGTGGAATTCGTGTGCAACAGACCGAGAAAATCACAGTAAAAATGGTTTTTGAGAAAAGCAAAGTCTTTTCTTTAGGCAAGTCCACAAAATGTCATCTATACAAACAGAAATATCATGTTTGTTTGCCTCAGTTCCTCTTGATTTCTCCCTAGAAAATACGAAAATGTAGAGCTGGTGTCCTCATGTTGAACCTATTTGTGTTTCTGCGGTAAAAATTAAATGTTCCGTGACAAAAAATATCAAAACAAAAAAATTCCGTCGATAATATCCAGAAATCACAAACACAGAGGCTGTACCAATATCTGGGATGGAGTTAGCCAAAACACAACCGGATATTTCTGGTTTCATCCATCCATATCCGGACAAAGTGTTGTGGAATTAGTAGGTAATGGACCGAGAAAATCACAGTAAAAATGGTTTTTGAGAAAAGCAAAGTCTTTTCGTTAGGCAAGTGCATAAAATGTCATCTATACAAACAGAAATATTATGTTTGTTTGCCACAGTTCCTCTCCCTTAATCCCTAGAAAATATGAATGTGTACAGCTGGTGTCTCCATGTGGAAGCAATTTGTGTTTCCCAGCACAAAATTAAATGCTCCCTGATAAAAATATGCAAAACAATAAAGTCCATTGATAATATCCAGAAAACTCAGACACTGAGGATGTAGCAATATCTGGGATTGAGTTAGCCACAACACAACCGGATATTTCTGGTTTCATCCAGTCATAACCGGCCAAAGTGGTGTGGAATTCGTATGTAATGTACCGAGAAAATCACAGTAAAAATGGTTTTGGTCAAAAGCAAAGTCTTATCCTTAGGCAAGTGCATAAAATGTCATCTATACAAACAGAAACATGTTTGTTTGTCGCAGTTCCTCTAGGTTTCTCCCTAGAAAATAAATGTGTAGAGCAGGTGTTCCCGTGATGAACCAATTAGTGTTTCCAAGCACAAAATTAAATGTTCCCTGATAAAAAACATTCAAAACAATAAAGTACGTTGATAATATCCAGGAAACACAAACACAGAGGATTTCAAAATATTTCGGATTGAATTAGCCAAAAACAACCGGATATTTCTGGTTTCATCCAGTCATATCAGAACAAAGTTGTGTGGAATTCATATGTAATGGACTGAGAGAATCATAGTAAAAATGGTTTGGGAGGAAAGCAAAGTCTTCCTTAGATAAGTGCAAAAAATGTCATCGATACAAACAGAAATATCATGTTTGTTTGCCGAACTTCCTCTAGCTTTCTCCCTAGAAAATACGAATGTGTAGAGCTGGTGTCCCCTTGATGAACCAATTAGTGTTTCAACGGTACAAAATTAAATGTTCCTTAATAAAAAAATTCAAAACCATACAGTCCATCGATAATATCCAGAAAACAATAACACAGAGTCTTTCACAATATTTCGGAGTCAGTTAGCCAAAACACAACCGGATATTTCTGGTTTCATCCAGTCATATCCGGATAACGTGAGGTGGAATTCGTATGTAATAGTCTGACAAAATCAGAATAAAAATAGTTTTGGAGAAAAGCAAAGTATTTTCATTACGCAAGTGCATAAAATGTCCTCTATACAAACAGAAATATCATGTTTGTTTGTCACAGTTCCTCTAGCTTTCTCTATAGAATATACAAATGTGTAGAGCTGGTGTCTCCTTGTGGAACCAATTAGTGTTTCCAAGGAAAAAATTAAATGTTCTCTGATTAAAAAAAACATACAAAACAATAAAGTCCATGGAAATATCAGGAATACACAAACACAGAGGCTGTAGCAATATCTGGGATTGAGTTAGCCAAAACAAACCCGGATATTTCCGGTTTCATCCAGTCATATCCGGACAAACTGGTGTGGAATTCGTATGCAATGGACCGAGAGAATCACATTAAAAATGGTTTTGGAGAAAAGCAAAGTCTTTTCATTAGGCAAGTGCATTAAATCTCATCTATACAAACAGAAATATCATCTTTGTTTGCCGCAGTTCCTCTAGCTTTCTACATAGAAAATACAAATGTGTAGAGCTGGTGTTCCCATGATCTACCAATTTGTGTTTCAACAGTACAAAATTAAATGTTCCCTAATAAAAAAATTTAAAACAATAAAGTCCATCGATAATATCCACAAAACACAAACACAGAGGCTGTAGCAATATCTGGGATTGAATTAGACAAAACACAACCGGATATTTCCGGTTTCTACAAGTCATATCCGAACAAAGTGGTGTGGAATTCGTATGCAATGGACCGAGAAAATCACAGTAAAAATGGTTTTGTAGAAAAGCAAAGTATTTTCGTTAGGCAAGTGCGTAAAATGTCATCTATACAAACAGAAACATGTTTGTTTGTCACAGTTCCTCTAGCTTTCTCCCTAGAAAATATGAATGTGTAGAGCTGGTGTTCCCATGATGAACCAATTAGTGTTTCCAAGCACAAAATTAAACGTTCCCTGATTAAAAATATACAAAACAATAAATTCCATTGATAATATCCAGAAAACACAAACACAGAGTCTTTCACAATATTTCAGATTGAGTTACCCAAAACACAACCGGATATTTCCGGTTTCATCCAGTCATATCCGGACAAACTCGTGTGGAATTCCTATGTAATGGACTGAGAAAAACAGAGAAAAATGGCTTTGCAGAAAATCAGTCTTTTCGTTAGGCAAGTGCATAAAATGTCATCTATACAAACAGAAATATCATGTTTGTTTGCCGCAGTTCCTCTAGTTTCTCCCTAGAAAATACGAATGTGTAGAGCTGGTGTCTCCATGTGGAACCAATTACTGTATCCAAACTCAAAATAAAATCTTCCCTGATAAAATGCATTCAAAACAATAAAGTCCGTTGATAATATCCAGAAAGCAAACAAAACAGAGATGCTGTAGCAATATCTGGGATTCAGTTAGCCAAAACAAAACCGGATATTTCCGGTTCCAACCAGGCACATCCGGACAAACTACTGTGGAATTCGTATTAAATGGACCAGGAAAATCACAGTAAAAAAGGTTTTGGAGAAAAGCAAAGACTTTTCGTTAGGCAAGTTCATAAAATGTCATCTATACAAACAGAAATATCATGTTTATTTGCCGCAGTTCCTCTAGCTTTCTCCTGAGAAAATTTGAATGTGTAGAGCTGGTGTCCCCATGATGAACCAATTAGAGTTTCAGCGGTACAAAATTAAATTTTCCTTGATAAAAACATTCAAAACAATAAAGTCCTTGGATAATATCCGGAAAACACAAACACAGAGGCTGTAGCAATATCTGGGATAGAATAATCCAAAACAATACCGCATATTTCCGGTTTCATCCAGTCATATCCGGACAAAGTGGTGTGGAATTCGTATGCAATGGAATGAAAAAATCACAGTACAAATGGTTTCGGAGAAAAGCAAAGTATTTTCATTGGGCAAGTGCATAAAATGTCATCGATACAAACAGAAATATCATGTTTCTTTGCCGCAGTTCTTCGAGCTTTCTCCCTAGAAAATTCGAACGTGTACAGCTGGTGTTCCCATGATGAACCAATTAGTGTTTCAATGGTACAAAATTAAATGTTCCCTGATAAAAACATTCAAAACAATATAGTCCATCGATAATATCCAGAAAACACAAACACAGAGGCTGTAGCAATATCTGGGATTGAGTTAGCCAAAACACAACCGGATATTTCTGGTTTCATCCAGTCATATCCGGACAAAGTGGTGTGGAATTCGTATGCAATGGAATGAGAAAATCACAGTACAAATGGTTTTGGAGAAAAGCAAAGTCTTTTTGTTAGGCAAGTGCATAAAATGTCATCTATACAAACAGAAATATGTTTGTTTGCTGCAGTTCCTGTAGCTTTCTCCCTAGAAAATATGAATGTGTAGAGCTGGTGTCTCTATGTGGAACCAATTAGTGTTTCCCAGCACAAAATTAAATATTCCCTGATAAAAAACATTCAACCAGATATTTTGGATTTTGATATGCTATTTTATAGGTGTGTACATATTGTATGTCCACATGGGGAAATTTTATTAAGAGTTTTATTTTAAATGGCTTATAGATAAGATTGTGCATAAATTTAAGCTGCTAAAATCAATCAAAGATACATTTTAATTTGTGTGACCTGAATCTGTGTATCATATATTTTAAACTTGTTGGTAGAAAGAAACTAAAAACATTTTATATGGTTGTGCTTAAGTTTACTTGTTAAACAAACTACACCATCTTAGATATTTAAGAGGTGTTTTCAAATACATGATTCTTAAAATTTATAGAAGGCATTGGACCTTCTGGTAAATGTTTTCTTAAGTTCTTATCTAATGGTTGAAACGGTTTGCTAAGTATTCATGCAATATTGCTATTGTCAGCAAGCGATCTAGGACTTGCTCCCTCATTTCTCTATTCTAAGCCCAACTTGTTCTTTCATTTCTCTATTCTCTTCAAGGTAGGGAACTAATTCTATTATGAAGGAATCTGTAGGACGCACAATTTCATCTTTAGACCTTACAAAAGAGATGGCTAACATTTTTCTGTAATAGCATAGCCAAAATAAGAACTTAACTAATAATCTCATAGCTAGATTCACATCGCCATCAGCGAAGTATACAGTAAGTAGAAAAAAAACCTCCCTATCAGACCAAAGGGAAAGAAAGTTTTAAAGTGAGAATATAATTTTCCTCATGGGCATTGTCTACCTTAGAAAAACTACTACAGAACATGCCTGTGACTATAGACTTGTAGTTCAGGCCACCGAAGATTAGAGATGGGACTTGGGCACTCCCTTGACTTGCATCCTCTGGTCTGCTTTAACACAAACCAGGAGGAAAAGAAAGCTAGGCATCAGAAGCAATGGGTGGCAGGCCTATTAATGGCTGATGTGAATGGCGATCTGCCCTCAAGGAGACCCAACAGGCCAGTCCAATGCAGTGGCGTTCAATGTGGTAAGCCTGGGCTTCAGCAGAAGTCAGCTTGTGAAGAGCCCTGGCAGCTCTGCCAAGAGTTGGATCACTGGAAATGGACCTGCCCTGGAGTCGAAGGATGCCCAGGTCAGAGCCACAGATCTTATTGGCTCCAAGCTGAAAAGCCCTCCACTCAGCCCAACTTCCAAAGTGACCACTGCAGCTGAGGGTATGATCAAGTAGGGTCAGCAACATTGCAGGCAGAACTGTAAATTTCTTGTTAGAGATGCCACCTGCCTTTACCTGGCCAGCTCTCCTCCCAGCCCAGCCAAGTAATGAAAGTCAACAGAGTGCCTTCCCCTAGGAGGTTCACACCTCCCTTAGGATATACCCCATGTGAAGAGATAGATAGTTCTGGGCCTCTTAACTTACAAGGCCTAAAGCCCAACAGATTATTATCAAGCCCCTTCTATCAGGTTCTATTTGCCTCTCAATCAGAAAACTTAATTGTAGCTTAGACAGCACCTTTCTTAGCTCCTCTAATAATGACTCTGTCCTTTGTTCTAGACCCTGTCTAGTGCACTTGGGTCTCATTCCTTTGTAATCATAACCTCTACTCTACCACCAATGGCTCTACTCCCAACCTGTGTGTACCGATGGTCCTCTTCCCCACTTAATGCTGTATAATTGTTCAAACCTGGTTAATGCCACTCTTAGGATCATTGGTTACTATCCTCACCCTGTCTTTTATGACCTTGTCTAAATATGATCAGAGTCGGCGAACTTGGAAGGCTTCCATAGCCTTGGCAACTCATGATGACAGCCTAGGGTGGTTACTGGTGCAATAAACTAGAGTGTCAATTTGTTGGGTCAACAACAGGAGTCACTGTGCGCTTGCTCCTGATGTGGGATCTCTGTCCTTAATGTACTGTACATTTTGATTTAATGCTATAACTAGTACTCAAACAGTATGTTTCACTTTGTGTTTCTATGTGGGTGCAAACTGTTAAAATCTTTATACTAAATTGATCTTCTGTATATAAAGAGAATTGAAAATGAATCTTAATATGAATGGAAGGGGAGAGGGAGCGGGAGAGGGGAGGGTTGCAGATGGGAGGGAAATTATGGGAAGGGGAAGCCATTGTAATCCATAAGCTGTATACTGGAAATTTATATTCATTAAATAAAAGTTAAAAAAAACATTCAAAACAATACAGTCCATTGATAATATCCGGTAAACTGAAACACAGAGGCTGTAGCAATATCTGGGATTGAGTTAGCCAAAACACAACCGGATATTTCTGATTTCATCCAGTCATATCCGGACAAAGTTTGGTGGAATTCATATGCAATGGACCAAGAAAATCACAGTAAAAATGGTTTTGGAGGAAAGCAAAGTCTTTTCATTAGGCAAGTGCATAAAATGTCATCTATACAAACAGAAATATCATGTTTGTTTGCCGCAGTTCCTCTAGCATTCTCCCTTAAACATACGAATGTGTAGAGCTGGTGTCTACATATGGAACCAATTAGTGTTTCCAACCGCAAAATTAAATGTTTTCTGATAAAAACATTCAAAACAATAAAGTCTGTTGATAATATCCGGAAAACACAAACACAGAGGCTGTAGCAACATCTGGGATTGAGTTAGCCAAAAGAAAACAGGATATTTCTGGTTTCATCCAGTCATATCCGGACAAAGTGGTGTGGAATTCGTATGCAAGGACCGAGAAAATCACAGTAAAAATGGTTTTGGAGAAAAGCAAAGTCTTTTTTTTAGGCAAGTCATAAAATATCACCTATACAAACAAAAATATTATGTATGTTTGCCGGAGTTCCTCTAGATTTTATCCTAGAAAAGAAGAATGTGTAGAGATGGTGTCTCCATATAGTCAACTAGTGTTTCACAGTACAAAATTAAATGTTCCCTGATAAAAAAAACTTTCAAAACAATACAGTCCATTGATAATATCCGGTAAACAGAAATACAGAGCCTGTAGCGATATCTGGGATTGAGTTAGCCAAAACACAACCGGATATTTCTGGTTTCATCCAGTCATATCTGGACAAAGTGGGGTGGAATTCGTAAGCAATGGACGGAGAAATTCACAGTAAAAATGGTTTGGGAGAAAAGCAAAGTCTTTTCCTTCGGACAGTGCATAAAATGTCATCTACACAAACCGATATATCCTGTTTGTGTGTGGCAGTTCCTCTAGCTTTCTCACTAGAAAATATGAATGTGTAGAGCTGCTGTCTCCATGTGGAACCAATTGGTGTTTCTATGGTACAAAATTAAATGTTACCTAATAAAAAGTTTCAAAACAATAAAGTCCATCGATAATATCCAGAAAACACAAACACTGAAGCTGTAGCAATATCTGGTTTGAGTTAACCGAAACACAACTGGATATTTCTGGTTACACCCAGGCCTATCCGGACAAAGTGGGGTGGAATTCGTATTCAATGGGCCGAGAAAATCAGATTAAAAATGGTACTGGAAAAGAGCAAAGTCTTTTCGTTAGGCAAGTGCATAAAATGCCATGTATACAAACAGAAATATCATGTTTGTTTGCCACAGTTCCTCTAGCTTTCTCCCTAGAAAATACGAATATGTAGAGCTGGTGTCTCCATGTGGAACCAATTAGTGTTTCCAAGCAAAAAATTAAATGTTTCCTGATAAAAAACATTCAAAACCATAAAGTCCGTTGATATTATCCGGAAAACACAAACACAGAGGCAGTAGCAATATCTGGGATTGAGTTACCCAAAACACAACCGGATATTTCTGGGTTCCTCCAGTCATATCTGGACAAAGTGGTGTGGAATTCATATGCAATGGACCGAGAAAATCGTAGTAAAAATGGATTTGAAGAAAAGCAAAGTCTTTTCTTTAGGCAAGTGCATAAAATGTCATCTATGCAAACAGACATATCATGTTTGTCTGCCGAAGTTCCTCTAGCTTTCTGCCTGGAAAATACAAATGTGTAGAGCTGGTTTCTCCATGTGGAACGAGTTAGTGTTTCCCAGCACAAAATTAAATGTTCAGTGATAAAAAAATTCAAAACAATAAAGTCCATTGATAATATCCGGAAAACACAAACACAGAGGCTGTAGCAATATCTGGGATTGAGTTAGCCAAAACACAACCGGATATTTCCGGTTTCATCCAGTCATATCCGGACAAAGTGGTGTGGAATTCTTATGCAATGGACCGAGAAAATCACAGTAAAAATGGTTTTGGAGAAAAGCAAAGTCGTTTTGTTAGGAAACTGTGTAAAATGTCATCTATACAAACAGAAATATCATGTTTGTTTGCCACAGTTCCTCTAGCTTTCCCCCTAGAAAATTCGAATGTGTAGAGCTGGTGTTCCCATTATGAAACAATTAGTGTTTGAATGGTACAAAATTAAATGTTCCCTGATAAAAACATTCAAAACAATAAAGTCCATCGATAATATCCAGAAAACACAACACAGAGGCTGTAAGTATATCTGGGATTGAGGTAGCCAAAACAAAACTGGATATTTCCAGTTACATCAAGTCATATCCGGACAAAGTTGTGTGGAATTCATATGCAATGGACCGAGAAAATCACAGTAACAATGGTTTTGGAGAAAAGCAAAGTCTTTTCATTAGGAAAGTGCATAAAATGTCATCGATACAAACAGAAATATCATGTTTGTTTGTCGTAGTTCCTCTAGCTTTCTCTGTAGAAAATATGAATGTGTAGAGCTGGGGTCTCCATGTGGAACCAATTAGTGTTTCCAAGCAGAAAATTAAATGTTCCCTGATAAAAAACATTCAAAACAATAAAGTAGGTTGATAATATGCAGAAAACACAAACAAAAAGGCTTTCACAATATCTGGGATTGAGTTAGCCAAAGCAAAACCGGATATTTCTGGTTTCATCCAGTCATATCCGGAAAAAGTGGTGTGGAATTCGTATGCAATGGACTGAGAAAATCACAGTAAAAATGGTTTTGTACAAAAGCAAAGTCCTTTCATTAGGCAAGTTCATAAAATCTCATCTATACAAACAGAAATATCATGTTTGTTTGTCGTCGTTACACTAGTTTTCTCCCTAGAAAATACAAATATGTAGAGCTGCTGTCCCCATGTGGAACCAATTACTGTATCTAAGCTCAAAATAAAATGTTCATTGATAACAAATTTTAAAACAATAAAGTCCGTTGATAATATCCAGAAAACACAAACACGGAGGCTCTAGTAATATCTGGGATTGAGTTAGCCAAAACAAAACCGGATATTTCCAGTTATATCCAGTCATATACGAACAAAGTGGTGTGGGATTCGCATGCAATGGACCGAGAAAATCACAGTAAAAATGGTTTTGAAGAAAAGCAACATATTTTCATTAGATAAGTGGGTAAAATGTCATCTATACAAACAGAAATATCATGTTTGTTTGTCGCAGTTCCTCTAGCTTTCTCACTAGAAAATACGAAAGTGTAGAGCTGGGGTCTCCATGTGGAACCAATAAGTGTTTCCAAGCAGAAAATTAATTGTTCCCCCCAAAAAAACATTCAAAACAATAAAGTCCATGGATAATATCAGGAATACACAAACACAGAGGCCTTACAATATTTCGGATTGAGTGAGCCAAAACACAAACGGATATTTCTGGTTACATGCAGTAATATCCGGAGAAACTGGTGAGGAATTCATATGCAATGGACCGTGAAAATTGCAGTAAAAATGGTTTTGGAGAAAAGCAAAGTCTTTTTGTTAGCCAAGTCCTTAAATTTCATCTATACAAACAGAAATATCATGATTGATTCCCGCAGTTCCTCTAGCTTTCTCCCTACAACATACGAATGTGTAAACTGGTGTCTCCATATGGATTCAATTAGTGTTTCTATGGTACAAAATTAAATGTTCCCTGATAAAAACACTCAAAACAATAAAATCCATTGATAATATCAAGAAAACACATACACTGAGGCTGTAGCAATATCTGGGATTGAGTTAGCAAAAACAAAACCGGATATTTCCGGTTTCATCTAGTCATATCCGGTGAAATGATGTGGAATTCGTATGCAAGAAAATTGCAGTAAAAATGGTTTTGGAGAAAAGCAAAGTCCTTTCGTTAGGCAAGTGCATAAAATGCCATCTATACAAACAGAAATATCATGTTTGTTTGCCGCAGTTCCTCTAGCTTTCTCCCTAGAACATAGGAATGTGTAAACTGGTGTCTCCATGTGGATCCAATTAGTGTTTCTACGGTACAAAATTCAATGTTTCATGATAAAAACATGCAAAACAATAAAATCCATTGATAATATCCAGAAAACACAGACACTGAGGCTGTAGCAATATCTGGGATATAGTAAGCCAAAACGCAACCATTTATTTCTGGTTTCAACCAGTCATATCAGGACAAAGTGGTGTGGAATTCGTATGCAATGGACGGAGAAAATCACACTAAAAATGGATTTGGAGAAAAGCAAAGTCTTTTCGTTAGACAAGTGCTTAAATTGTCATCTATATTTACAGAAATAACATGTTTGTTTGCCGCAGTTCCTCTAGCTTTCTCCCTAGAAAATACGAATGTGTAGAGCTGGTGTCTCCATGTGGAACCAATTAGTGTTTCAACGGTACAAAATTAAATGTTCCCTGATAAAAACCCTCAAAACAATAAAATCCTTTCATAATATGCAGAAGAAACAAACACAGAGTGTTTCAGAATATTTCGGATTGAGTTAGCCATAACACAACCGGATATTTCTGGTTTCATCCAGTCATATCCGGACAAAGTGGTGTGGAGTTCATATGCCTTGGAATGTGAAAATCACAGTAAAAATGGTTTTGTAGAACAGCAAAGTCTTTTTGTTAGGCATGTGCATAAAATGTCATCTATACAAACAGAAATATCATGTTTGTTTGCCGCAGTTCCTCTAGCTTTCTACCTAGAAAATACGAGTGTGTAGAGCTGCTGTCTCCATGTTGAACCAATTAGTGTTTCCAAGCAGAAAATTAAATGTCCCCTGATAAAAAACATTCAAAACCATAAAGTCCGTTGATAATATCCGGAAAACACAAACACAGAGGCTGTGGCAATATCTGAGATTGAGTTAGCCAGAACAAAACCGGATATTTCCGGCTTCATCCAGTCATATCCGGACAAAGTGGTGTGGAATTCGTATGCAGTGGACCGAGAAAATCACAGTAAAAATGGTTTTGGAGAAAAGCAACATATTTTCGTTTTGCAAGTCCATAAAATGTCATCTATACAAACAGAAATATCATGTTTGTTTGCCGAACTTCCTCTAGCTTTCTACATAGAAAATATGCATGTGTAGAGCTGGTGTCCCCTTGATGAACCAGTTATTGTTTCAATGGTACAAAATTAAATGATCCCTGATAAAAACATTCGAAACAATAAAGTCCATCGATGGTATCCAGAAAACACAAACACAGAGTCTTTCACAATCTTTCACATTGAGTAAGCCAAAACACAACAGGACATTTCTGGTTTCATCCAGTCATTTCCGGACAAACTGGTGTGGAATTTGTATGCAATGGACAGAGAAAATCAGAGTAAAAATGGTTTTGGGGAAAAGCAAAGTCTTTTCGTTAAGCAAGTGCATAAAATGTCATCGATACAAATAGAAATGTCATGTTTGTTTGCCGAATTTCCTGTCGTTTCTCCCTAGAAAATACGAATATGTATAGCTGGTGTCTCCATGTGAACCAATTACTGTATCCAAGTTCAAAATTAAATGTTCCCTGATCAAAAACATTCAAAACAATAAAGTAGGTTGATAATATGCTGAAAACACAAACAAAAAGGCTTTCACAATATCTGGGATTGAGTTAGCCAAAGCAAAATCGGATATTTCTGGTTTCATCCAGTCATATCCGGACAAACTGGTGTGGAATTTGTATGCAATGGACAGAGAAAATCAGAGTAAAAATGGTTTTGGGGAAAAGCAAAGTCTTTTCGTTAAGCAAGTGCATAAAATGTCATCGATACAAATAGAAGTGTCATGTTTGTTTGCCGAATTTCCTGTCGTTTCTCCCTAGAAAATACGGATATGTATAGCTGGTGTCTCCATGTGGAACCAATTACTGTATCCAAGTTCAAAATTAAATGTTCCCTGATAAAAAACATTCAAAACAATAAAGTAGGTTGATAATATGCAGAAAACACAAACAAAAAGGCTTTCACAATATCTGGGATTGAGTTAGCCAAAGCAAAACTGGATATTTCTGGTTTCATCCAGTCATATCCGGACAAACTGGTGTGGAAGTCGTATGCAATGTACCGAGAAAATCGGAGTAAAAATGGTTTTGGGGAAAAGCAAAGTCTTTTCATTAGGCAAGTGCATAAAATGTCATCGATACAAAAAGAAATGTCAAGTTTGCCGAATTTCCTGTCGTTTCTCCCTAGAAAATACGAATATGTAGCGCTGGTGTCTCCATGTGGAACCAATGACTGTATCCAAGTTCAAAATTAAATGTTCCCTGATAAAAAACATCCAAAACAATAAAGTACGTTGATAATATGCAGAAAACACAAACAAAATGTCTTTCACAATATCTGGGATTGAGTTAGCCAAAGCAAAACCGGATATTTCCGGTTTCATCCAGTCATATCCGGACAAAGTGGTGTGGAATTCCTATGCAATGGACCGAGAACATCACAGTAAAAATGGATTTGGAGAAAAGCAAAGTCTTTGCATTAGGCAACTGCATAAAATGTCATCTATACAAACAGAAATATCATGTTTGTTTGTCGTCGTTACACTAGCTTTCTCCATAGAAAATTCAAATATGTAGAGCTGGTGTCCCCATGTGGAACCAATTGCTGTATCCAAGCTCAAAATAAAATGTTCATCGATAACAAATATTAAAACAATAAAGTCCGTTGGTAATATCCAGAAAACACAGACACGGAGGCTGTAGCAATATCTGGGATATAGTAAGCCAAAACACAACCATTTATTTCTGGTTTCATCCAGTCATATCCGGTGAACTGGTGTGGAATTCATATGCAATGGACCAAGAAAATCGCAGTAAAAATGGTTTTGGAGAAAAGCAAAGTCTTTTCGTTAGGCAAGTGCATAAAATGTCAACTATACAAACAGAAATATCATGTTTGATTGCCGCAGTTCCTCTAGCTTTCTCCCTAGAACATACGAATGTGTAGAGCTGGTGTCTCCATGTGGAACGAATTCGTGATTCCCAGCAGAAAATTAAATGTTCCCTGATAAAAACATTCAAAACAATAAAGTCCATTGATAATATCGAGAAATAACCAACACTGAGGCTGTAGCAATATCTGGGATATAGTTAGCCAAAAGAGAACCGGATATTTCTGGTTTCATTCAGTCATACACAGACAAAGTAGTTTGGAATCCGTATGTAATGGACCGACAAAATCACAATAAAAATTGTTTTGGGGAAAATATAGTCTATTCCTTAGGCAAGTGCATAAAATGTCGTCTATACAACCAGAAATACCATGTTTATTTGCCGCAGTTCCTCTAACTTTCTTCCTAGAAAATACGAATGTGTAGAGCTGGTGTCTCCATGTGGAACCAATTAGTGTTTCCCAGCACAAAATTAAATGTTCCATGATAAAAACATTAAAAACAATAAAATCCATCGATAATATCCAGAAAACACAAGCACAGAGGCTGCAGCAATATCTCAGATATAGTAAGCCAAAACACAACCATCTATTTCCGGTTTCATCCAGTCATATCCGGCCAAACTAGGTTGGAATTCGTATGTAATGGACCGAGAAAATCACAGTAAAAAAGGTTTTGGAGAAAAGCAAAATCTTTTCTTTAGGCAAGTTCATAAAATGTTTTCTATACAAACAGAAATATCATGTTTGTTTGCCTCAGTTCCTCTAGATTTCTCCCTAGAATATACGAATGTGTAGAGCTGGTGTCTGCATGTGGAACCAATTAGTGTTACTATGGTACAAAATCAAATGTTCCCTGATATAAAACATTCAAAAAAATAAAGTCATCGATAATATCCTGAAAACACAAACACAGTGGCTGTAGCAATATCTGGGATTGAGTTAGCCAAAACAAAACCGGATATTTCCGTTTACATCCAGTCATATCCAGACAAACTGGTGTGGAATTCGTATGCAATGGACCGAGAAAATCACAGTAAAAATTGTTTTAGAGAAAAGTGAAGTTTTTTCGTTAGGCAAGTGCATAAAATGTCTTTTATAAAAACAGAAATATCATGTTTGTTTCCCGCAGTTAATCTAGCTTTCTGCTAGAAAATACAAATGTGTAGAGCTGGTGTCTCCATGTGGAACCAATTAGTGTTTCCAAGCACAAAATTAAATGTTCCCTGATAAAAAAATTCAAAACAATAAAGCACATCGATAATATCCAGAAAACACAAACACAGAGGCTGTAGCAATATCTGGGATTGAGTTATCCAAAACACAACCGGATATTTCTGGTTTCATCCAGTCATATCCGGACAAAGTTTGGTGGAATTCGTATGCAATGGTCTGAGAAAATCACAGTAAAAATGGTTTTGGAGAAAAGCAAAGTCTTTTCCTTTGGGCAGTGCATAAAATGTCATCTATACAAACAGAAATATCATGTTAGTTTGCCACAGTTCCTCTAGCTTTCTCCCTAGAAAATACGAATGTGTAGAGCTGGTTTCTCCATGTGGAACCAATTAGTATTTTACAGTATAAAATTAAATGTTCCCTGAAGAAAACATTCAAAACAATAAAATCCATCGATAATATCCAGAAAACAAAAACACAGAATCTTTCACAATATTTCGGATTGAGTTAGCCCAAACACAACTGGATATTTCTGGTTTCATCCATTCATATCCGGACAAAATGGGGTGGAATTCCTCTGCAGTGGACCAAGAAAATCACAGTAAAAATGGTTTTGGAGAAAAGCAAAGTCTTTTCGTTAGGCAAGTGCATAAAATGTCATCTATACAAACAGCAACATCATGTTTTTTTGCCGCTTTACATCTAGCTTTCTCCCTAGAAAATACAAATGTGTAGACTGGTGTCTCCATTTGAACCACTTAGTGTTTCTACGGTACAACATTAAATGTTCCCTGATAAAAGCATTCAAAACAATAAAGTCCGTCGATAATATCCAGAAAACACAAACACAATGGTTTACAATATTTAGAATTGAGTTAGCCAAAACACAACTGGATATTTCTGGTTTCATCCAGGCATATGCGGACAAAGTGGGGTGGAATCCGTATGCAATGGTCTGAGAAAATCACAGTAAATATGGTTTTGGAGAAAAACAAAGTCTTTTCCTTCGGCAAGTGCATAAAGTGTCATCTATACAAACAATTATGCCATGATTCTTTACCGCAGTTCCTCTAGCTTTCTATCTAGAAAATACGAATGTGTAAAGCTGGTGTCTCCCTGTTGAATTAATTAGTGTTTCTACCATAAAAATTAAATGTTCTCTGGTAAAAAATTTCAAACAATAAAATCCATCGATAATATCCATAAAACAAAAACGCAGAGGCTTTCACAATATTTTGGATTGAGTTAGCCAAAACACAACCGGATACTTCTGGTTTCATCCAGGCCTATTCGCACAAAGTGGTGTGGAATTCGTATGCAATGGACTGAGAAAATCACAATAAAAATGGTTTTGGAGAAAAGCAAAGTCTTTTCTTTAGGCAAGGGCATAAAATGTCATCTATGCAAACAGATATATCATGCTTGTTTGCCGCAGTTCCTCTAGCATTCTACCTAGAAAATACAAATGTGTAGAGCTGGTGTCTCCATGTGGAAACAATTACTGTTTCCAAGCACAAAATTTAATGTTCCCTGATAAAAAAAAAACATTCAAAACAATAAAGTCCATGGAGAATATCCGGAAAACACATACACAGAGGTTTATCAAAATCTGGGATGGAGTAAGCCAAAACACAACTGGATATTTTTTGTTTCATACAGTCATATCCCTAAAATTGGTGTGGAATTCGTATGCAATGGACCGAGAAAATCACAGTAAGAATGGTTTTGGAAAAAGCAAAGTCGTTTCTTTAGGCAGGTGCATAAAATGTCATCTATAGAAAGAAAAATATCATGTTTCTTTACTGCAGTTCCTCTAGCTTTCTCCCTAGAAAATAAAAATGTGTAGAGCTGGTGTCTCCATGTGGAACCAATTAGTGTTTCCCAGCACAAAATTAAATGTTCACTGATAAAAAAATTGAAAACAATAAGGTCAATTGATAATATCCGAAAAACACAAACACAGAGACTCTAGCAATATCTGGGATTGAATTAGCCAAAACACAACCGGATACTCTGGTTTTGTCCAGGCGTATCTGGTCAAAGTGGTGTGGAATTCATATGTAATGGAAAGAGAAATTCACAGTAAAAATGGTTTTGGAGGAAAGCAAATCTTTTTGTTAGGCAAGTGCATAAAATGTCATCTATGCAAACAGACATATCATGTTTATCTGCCGAAGTTCCTCTAGCTTGCTCCCTAGAAAATAAAAATATGTACAGCTGGTGTATCCATGTGGAACCAATTAGTGTTTCCCAGCACAAAATTAAATGTTCACTGATAAAAAAATTGAAAACAATAAGGTCCGTTGATAATATCCGAAAAACACAAACACTGAGGCTCTAGCAATATCTTGGATTGAATTAGCCAAAACAAAACCGGATACTTCTGGTTTCATCCAGGCATATCTGGTGAAAGTGGGGTGGAATTCGTATGCAATGGTATGAGAAAATCACAGTAAATATGGTTTTGGAGAAAAGCAAAATATTTTTGTTTGGCAAGTTTATAAACTGTCATCTATACAAACAGAAATGCCATGTTTCTTTGCCACAGTTCCTCAAACTTTGTATCTAGAGAATACGAATGTGTAAAGCTGGTGGCTCCCTGTTGAACTAATTAGTGTTTCTGTGGTACAAAATTAAATGTTCTCTGGTAAAAAATTTCAAACAATAAAGTCCAACGATAATATCCATAAAACACAAATGCAGAGGCTTTCACAATATTTTGGATTGAGTTAGCCAAAACACAACCGGATACTTCTGGTTTCATCCAGGCCTATCCGGACAAAGTGGTGTGGAATTCCATTCAATGTGCCGAGAAAACCAGAGTAAAAATGGTTTTGGAGAAAAGCAAAGTCTTTTCGTTAGGCAAGTGCATAAAATGTCATCTATAGAAAGAGGTATATCATATTTGTTTGCTCAGTTCCTCTAGCTTTCTCCCTAGAAAATACGAGTGTGTAGAGCTGGTGTCTCCATGTGGAGTCAACTAGTGTTTGCAGCACAAAATTAAATGTTCCCTTATAGAAAACATTCAAAAATAAAAGTGCATTGATAATATCCTATAAACACAAACACAGAGGCTGTATCAATATCTGAGATTGAGTTAGCCAAAACACAACCGGATACATCTGGTTTCATCCAGTCATATCCGGACAAAGTGGGGTGGAATACATATGTAATGGACTGAGAAAATCAGAGTAAAAATGGTTTTGGAGAAAAGCAAAGTCTTTTCATTAGGCAAGTGCATAAAATGTCATCTATACAAACAGAAATATCATGTTTTTTGCCGCAGTTCCTCTAGATTTCATCCTAGAAAATACGAATGTGTAGAGCTGCTGTCTCCATGTGGAACCAATTAGTGTTTCTATGGTAGAAAATTAAATGTTCCCTAATAAAAACTTTCAAAACAATAAAGTCCATCGATAATATCCAGAAAACACAAACACTGAGGCTATAGCAATATCTGGGATTGAGTTAGCCAAAACACAACTGGATATTTCTGGTTTCGTCCAGGCCTATCTGGACAAAGTGGGGTGGAATTCGTATTCAATGGGCTGAGAAAATCAGAGTAAAAATGGTTCTGGAGAAGAGCAAAGTCTTTTCGTTAGGCAAGTGCATAAAATGCCATGTATACAAACAGAAATATCATGTTTGTTTGCCACAGTTCCTCTAGCTTTCTCCCTAGAAAATACGAATGTGTAGAGCTGGTGTCTCCATGTGGAAACAATTACTGTTTCCAAGCACAAAATTTAATGTTTCCTGATAAAAAACATTCAAAACCATAAAGTCCGTTGATAATATCCAAAAAACACAAACACAGAGGCAGTAGCAACATCTGGGATTGAGTTACCCAAAACACAACCGGATATTTCTGGGTTCCTCCAGTCATATTTGGACAAAGTGGTGTGGAATTCATATGCAATGGACCGAGAAAATCACAGTAAAAATGGATTTGAAGAAAAGCAAAGTCTTTTCGTTAGGCAAGTGCATAAAATGTGATCTATGCAAACAGACATATCATGTTTGTCTGCCGAAGTTCCTCTAGCTTTCTGCCTGGAAAATACAAATGTGTAGAGCTTGTTTCTCCATGTGGAACCATTTAGTGTTTACCAGCACAAAATTAAATGTTCACTGAAAAAAAAATTCAGAACAATAAAGTCCATTGATAATATCCGGAAAACACAGAGGCTGTAGCAATATCTGGGATTGAGTTAGCCAAAACACAACCGGATATTTCTGGTTTCATCCCGTCATATCCAGAGGAAGTGGTGTGGAATTCGTATGCAATAGTCTGAGAACATAACAGTAAAAATGGTTTTGGAGAAAAGCAAAGTCTTTTCATTTGGAAATTGCATTAAATATAAGCTATACAAACAGAAATATGTTTTTTGCCGCAGTACCTCAAGCTTTCTCCCTAGAAAATATGAATGTGTAGAGCTGGTGTCTCCCTGTGGAACCAATTAATGTTTCCCAGCACAAAATTAAATGTTCCCTGATAAAAAACATTCAAAACAATAAAGTCCGTTAATAATATCCTGAAAACACAAACACAAAGGCTTTCACAATATTTCGGATTGAGTTAGCCAAAACACAACTGGATATTTCTGGTTTCATCCAGTCATATCCGGACAAACAGCTCTGGAGATCGTATGCAATGAACCGAGAAAATCACAGGAAAAACGGTTTTGGACAAAAGCAAAGTCTTTTTGTTAGGCAAGTGCATAAAATGTCATCTATACAAACAGAAATATCATGTTTGTTTGCCTGAGTTCCTCTACCTTTCTCCCTAGTATATACGAATGTGTAGGGATTGTGTCACCATGTGGAAACATTTAATGTTCCTACAGTACAAAATTAAATGTCCCCTGATCAAAACATTCAAAACAATAAAGTCCATGGATAATATGGAGAAAACACAAACACAGAGGCTTTCACAATATTTAGCATTGAGTTAGCCAAAACAAAACAGGATATTTCTGGTTGCAAACTGGTGTGGACTTCGTATGCAATGGACCGAGAAAATCACAGTAAAAATGGTTTTGCAGTAAAGCAAGTTTTTCTCTTAGGGAAATGCTTAAGAGTTCATCTATACAAACAGAAATATCATGTTTGTTTGCCGCAGTTCCTCTAGCTTTCTGCCTAGAAAATACGAATGTTTAGAGCTGGTTTCTCCAAGTGGAACCAACTATTATTTCCTAGCACAAAATTAAATGTTCCCTGATAAAAAACATTCAACAGAATAAAGTCCATTGATAATATCCGGAAAACACATACACAGAGGCTACAGCTATATCTGCGATTGAGTTATCCAAAACACAACCGGATAATTCTGGTTTCATCCATCCATATCCAGACAAATTGGTGTGGAATTCATATGCAATGGACCAAGAAAATCACAGTAAAAATGGTTTTGGAGAAAAGCAAAGTCTTTTCTTTATGCAGGTGTATAAAATGTCATCAAAGAAAGAAAAATATCATGTTTCTTTGCTGCAGTTCTTCTAGTTTCTCCCTAGAAAATAAAAATGTGTAGAGCTGGTGTCTCCATGTGGAACCAATTAGTGTTTCCCAGCACAAAATTAAATGTTCACTGATAAAAAAAGTGAAAACAATAAGGTCCGTTGATAATATCCGGAAAACACAAACACAGAGGCTCTAGCAATATCTGGGATTGAATTAGCCAAAACACAACAGGATAATTCTGGTTTCATCCAGGCATATCTGGCCAAGTGGTGTGGAATTCGTATGTAATGGAAAGAGAAAATCACAGTAAAAATGGTTTTGGAGGAAAGCAAAGTCTTTTCGTTAGGCAATTGCATAAAATGTCATCTATGCAAACAGATATATCATGTTTGTCTGACACAGTTCCTCAGGCTTTCTCCCTAGAAAATATGAATGTGTACAGCTGGTGTCTCCATGTGGAAACAAATAGTGTTTCCCAGCACAAAATTAAATGTTCCCTGATAATAAATATTGAAAAAAATAAAGTCCCTCGATAATCTCCAGAAAACACAAACACAGAGGTTTCTGAATATTTTGGATTGAGTAACCAAAACAAAAGCGGATATTTCTGCTTTCATCCAGGCAAATCCGGACAAAGTGGGGTGGAATTCGTATGCAATGGACTGAGAAAATCAGAGTAAAAATGGTTTTGGAGAAAAGCAAAGTCTTTTCCTTCAGAAATTGCATAAAGTGTCATCTATAGCAACAGAAATGCCATGTTTCTTTGCCGCAGTTCCTCTAGCTTTCTCCCTAGAAAATATGAATATGTAGAGCTGGTGTCTCCCTGTTGAACTAATTAGTGTTTCTGTGGTACAAAATTAAATGTTCTCTGGTAAAAAATTTCAAACAATAAAGTCCATCGATAATATCCAGAAAATACAAAAGCAGAGGCTTTCACAATATTTCGTATTGAGTTAGCCAAAACACAACCGGATACTTCTGTTTTCATCCAGTCATATCCTGACAAACTGGTGTGGAATTCATATGCAATGGACCAAGAAAATCACAGTAAAAATTGTTTTGGAGAAAAGCAAAGTCTTTTCATTAGGCAAGTGCATAAAATGTCATCGATACAAACAGAAATATCATGTTTGTTAGTCGCAGTTCTCGAGCTTTCTCCCTAGAAAATGCGAATGTGTAGACCTGGTGTCTCCATTTGGAGTCAGCTAGTGTTTCCCAGCACAGAATTAAATGTTCCCTGATAAATAAAATTCAAAACAATAAAGTCCATTGATAATATCCAGAAAACAAAAACACAGAGGCTGTAGGAATATCTGGGATTGAGTTAGCCAAAACACAACCGGATATTTCTGGTTGCATCCAGTCATATCCGGAAAAACTGGTGTGGAATTCATATGCAATGGAGTGAGAAAATCACAGTAAAAATGGTTTTGGAGAAAAGCAAAGTCTTTTCATTAGGCAAGTGCATAAAATGTCATCTATATAAACAGAAATGTCATGTTTGTTTGCAGCAGTTCCTCTAGCTTTCTCCCTAGAAAATACGAATGTGCAGAGCTGGTGTCACAATGTGGAGTCAACTAGTGTTTCCCAGCACAAAGTTAAATGTTCCCTGAGGAAAAAAAATCAAATCAATAAAGTCCGCTGATAATATCCTGAAAACACAAACACACAGGCTTTCACAATATTTCAGATTGAGTTAGCCAACATACAACTGGATATTTCTGGTTTCATCCAGTAATATCCGGCAAAGTGGGGTGGAATTCGTATGCAATGGACCGAGAAAATCACAGTAAAAATGGTTTTGGAGAAAAGTAAAGTCTTTTCATTAAAATGTCATCTATTCAAACAGAAATATCATGTTTGTTTCCAGCAGTTCCTCTAGCTTTCTCCCTAGAAAATACCAATGTGTAGACCTGGAGTCTCCATATGCAACCAATTAGTGTTTACAAGCACAAAATTAAATGTTCCCTGATAAAAAACATTCAAAACCATAAAGTCCATTGATAATATCCAGAAAACACAAACGCAGAGGCTGTAGCAATATCTGGGATTGAGTTAGCCAAAACACAACCGGATATTTCTGGTTTCATCCATTCATATCCGGGCAAACTGGGGTGGAATTCGTATGCAATGGACCGAGTAAATCAGAGTAAAAATCGTTCTGGAGAAAAGCAAAGTCTTTTCATTAGGTAAGTGCATAAAATGTCATCTATAGAAAGAGAAATATCATGTTTGTTTTTCCCAGTTCCTCTAGTTTTCTTCTGAGAAATTAAGAATTTGTAGAGCTGGTTTCTCCTTGGTGAATTAATTAGTGTTTCTATGGTACAAAATTAAATGTTCCCTGATAAAAACATTCAAAACAATAAAGTCCATCGATAATATCCAGCAATCACAAACACAGAGGCTTTCTCAATATTTCGTTTTGAGTTAGCCAAAACACAACCGGATATTTGTGGTTTCATCCAGTCATATCCGGTAAACTCGTGTGGAATTCGTATGCAATACACGGAGAATATCTGTTTTCCTCCAGGCATATCTGGACAAAGTGCTGTGGAATTCGTATGGGACGGACCGAGAAAATCACAGTAAAAATGGTTTTGGAGAAAAGCAAAGTCTTTTCTTTAGGCAAGTCCATAAAATGTCATCTATACAAAAAGAAATATCATGTTTGTTTGCCGCAGTTCCTCTAGCTTTCTCCCTAGAAAATACGAATGTGTAGAGCTGGTGTCTCAATGTGGAGTCAACTAGTGTTTCTACGGCACAAACTTCAATGTTCCCTGATAAAAAAAATTCAAACAAAAAAGTCCATTTATAATATCCGGAAAACACAAACACAGTGGCTGTAGCAATATCTGGGATTGAGTTAGCCAAAAAAAAAACCGGTTATTTCTGGTTACATCCAGTCATATCCCGACAAACTGGTGGGGAATTCGTATGCAATGGACCGAGAAAATCACAGTAAAAATGGTTTTGGAGAAAAGCAAAGTCTCTTCGTTAGGCAAGTGCATGAAATCTCATCTATACAAACAGAAATATCATGTTTGTTTGCCACAGTTCCTCTAGCTTTCTCCCTAGAAAATACGAATGTGCAGAGCTGGTGTCACAATGTGCAGTCATCTAGTGTTTCCCAACACAAAATTAAATGTTCCCTGATAAAAAATATTCAAATCCTTAAAGTCCGTTGATAATATCCGGAAAACACAAACACATAGGATTTCACAATATTTCAGATTGTATTAGCCAAAATACAACTGGATATTTCTGGTTTCATCCAGTCATATACGGGCAAAAGTGGGGTGGAATTCGTATGCAATGGACCGAGAAAATCACAGTAAAAATGGTTTTGGACAAAAGCAAAGTCTTTTCATTAAAATGTCATCTATTCAAACAGAAATATCATGTTTGCCGCAGTTCCTCTAGCTTCCAACCTAGAAAATACAAATATCTAGAGCTGGTGTCTCCATGTGGAACCAATTAGTGTTTCCCAGCACAAAATTAAATGTTCCCTGATAATAAACATTCAAAACCATAAACTCCGATGATAATATCCAGCAAACACAAACACAGACGCTGTAATAATATCTGTGATATAGTAAGCCAAAACACAATGGGTATTTCTGGTTTCATCCAGTCATATCCGGACAAAGTGGTGTGGAATTCGTATACAATGGACAGAAAAATCACAGTAAAAACGGTTTTCGAAAAAAAGCAAAGAATTTTCGCTAGGCAAGGGCATAAAATGTCATCTTTACAAACAGAAATATCATGTTTGTTGGCCGCAGTTCCTCTAGCTTTGTCCCCGGAAAATATGAATGTGTAGAACTGGTGTCTCCATGTGCAACAAATTAGTGTTTCCCAGCACAAAATTAAACGTTCCCTGATAAAAACATTCAAAACAATAAAGTCCATCGATAATATCCAGGAATCACAAACACAGAGGCTTTCACAATATTTAGGATTGAGTTAGGCAACACAACCGGATATTTCTGGTTTCATGCAGGCATATCTGGACAAAGTGGGGTGGAAATCGTATACAATGGACCGAGAAAATCACATTAAAAATGGTTTTGGAGAAAAGCAAAGTCTTTTCGTTAGGCAAGTGCATAAAATGTAATTAATACAAACAGTAATATCATGTTGTTTGTCACAGTTCCTCTAGCTTTCTCCCTAGAAAATAGGAATGTGTAGAGCTGGAGTCTCCATGTGGAACCAATTAGTGTTTCCAAACACAAAATTAAATGTTCCCTGATAAAAAACATTCAAAACAATAAAGTCCATGGATAATATCAGGAATATACGAACAGCAACACTGCAGCAATATCTGGGATTAAGTTAGCCAAAACAAAACTGGATATTTAAGGTTTTCCAGTCATATCCGGACAAACTGGTGTGGAATTCATACGCAATTGACCGACAAAATCACAGTAAAAATGGTTTTGGAGAAAAGCAAAGTCTTTTCGTTAGGCAAGTGCATAAAATGTCATCTATACAAACAGAAATAGCATGTTTGTTTTCCGCAGTTCCTCTAGCTTTCTCCCTAGAAAATACGAATGTGCATAGCTGGTGTCTCCAGGTGGAAAGAATTGGTGTTTCCCAGCACAAAATTAAATGTTCCCTGAGAAAAACATTCAAAACAATAAGTCCGTAGATAATATGCGGAAATCACAAACACAGAGGCTTTCACAATATTTCGTTTTGAGTTAGTCAAAACACAACTGGGTATTTCTAGTTTCATGCAGTCATATCCGGACAAACTGGTATGGAATCCGTATGCAATGGACCGAGAAAATCACAGTAAAAATGGTTTTGGAGAAAAGCAAAGTCTTTTCGTTACGCAAGTGCATAAAATGTCATCTAAACAAACAGAAATATCATGTTTGTTTGCGGCAGTTCCTCAAGCTTTCTCCCTAGAAAATACGAATGTGTGGAGCTTGTGTCCCCATGATGAACCAATTAGTGTTTCAACGGTACAAAATTAAATGTTCCCTGATAAAAAACATTCTAAACAATAAAGTCCATGTATAATATCCAGAACAGAAGCACAGAGGCTTTCACAATATTTCAGATTGAGTTAGCCAAAACACAACCGGATATTTCTGGTAACATGCAATCATATCCCGACAAAGTGGCGTGGAAATCGTATGCAATGGACCGAGGAAATCACAGTAAAAATGGTTTTGGAGAAAAGCAAAGTCTTTTCGTTAGGCAAGTGCATAAAATGTCATCTATACAAGCAGAAATATCATGTTTCTTTGCCGCAGTTCCTCCTGCTTTCTCCCTAGAAAATACGAATGTGTAGAGGTGGTGTCTCCATGTGGAACCAATTAGTGTTTCAACGGTACAAAATTAAATGTTCCCAGATAAAAAAAATTCAAAACAATAAATCCATCGATAATATCCAGAAAACACAAACACAGAGGCTGTAGCAATATCTGGTATTGAGTTAGACAAAACAAAACCGGATATTTCCGGTTTCATCCAGTAATATCCGAACAAATGGTGTGGAATTCGCATGCAATGGACCGAGAAAATCACATTAAAAATGGTTTTGGAGAAAAGCAATGTCTTTTCGTTAGGCAAGTGGATAAAATGTCATTAATACAAACAGTAATATCATGTTGTTTGTCCCAGTTCCTCTAGCTTTCTCCCTAGAAAATAGGAATGTGTAGAGTTGGAGTCTCCATGTGGAACCAATTAGTGTTTCCAAACACAAAATTAAATGTTCCCTGATAAAAAACATTCAAAACAATAAAGTCCATGGATAATATCAGGAATATACAAACAGAAACGCTGCAGCAATATCTGGGATTGAGTTAGCAAAAAAAAAAACCGGTTATTTCTGGTTACATCCAGTCATATCAGGATAAACTGGTATGGAAATCGTATGCAATGGACTGTGAAAATCACAGTAAAAATGGTTTTGGAGAAAACCAAAGTCTTTTCATTAGGCCAGTGCATACAAAATCATCGATACAAACAGAAATATCATGTTTGCTTGCCGCAGTTCCTCTAGCTTTCTCACTAGAAAATACGAATGTGTAGAGCTGGTATTCCCATGATAAACCAATTAGTGTTTCAATGGTATGAAATTAAATGTTCCCTGATAGAAACATTCAAAACAATAAACTCCATCGATAATATTCGGAAAACACAAACACAGAGGCTTTCACAATATTTCGGAGTGAGTTAGCCAAAATACAACTGGATATTTCTGGTATCATCCAGTCATATCCGGATAAAGTGGTGTGGAATTCGTATGCAATGGACCGAGAAAATCATAGTAAAAATGCTTTTGGAGAAAAGCAAAGTCTTTTCATTAGACAGGTAGACTAAATGTCATCTGCAAAAACAGAAATATCATGTTTGTTTGTCAGAGTTCCTCTAGCTTTCTCCCTAGAAAATAGAAATATGTAGAGCTGGTGTCTCCATGTGGAACCAATTTGTGTATCTAAGCTCAAAATTAAATGCTCCCCAATAAAAAAACATTCAAAACAATAAAGTCCATGGATAATATCCAGAAACATAAACACAGAGGCTGTAGCAATATCCTGATTGAGTTAGCCACAACTAAACCGGATATTTCCGGTTTCATCCAGTCATATCCGGTAAACTCGTGTGGAATTCGTATGCAATACATGGAGAAAATCACAGTGAAAATGGTTTTGGGGAAAAGCAAAGTCTTTTCATTAGGCAAGTGCATAAAATGTCATCTATACAAGGAGAAATTTCATGTTCGTTTGCCGCAGTTCCTCTAGCTTTCTCCCTAGAAAATACGAATGTGTAGAGCTGGTGTTCCCATGATGAACCTATTTGTGTTTCTACGGTACAAAATTAAATGTTCCCTGATAAAAGCATTCAAAACAATAAAGTCCATTGATAACATCCAGAAAACACAAACACAGAGGCTTTCACAATATTTCGGATTGAGTTAGCCAAAAAAACCCGGGTATTTCTGGTTTCGTCCAGTCATATCCGAAATGTGGTGTGGAATTCGTATGCAATGGACCGAGAAAATCACAGTACAAATGGTTTTGCAGAAAAGCAAAGTCTTTTTGTTAGGCAAGTGCATAAAATGTCATCGATGCAAACAGAAATATCTTGTTTGTTTGCTGCGGTTCCTCTAGCTTCTCCCTAGAAAATACGAATGTTTGGAGCTGGTGTCCCCATGATGAGCCAATTAGTTCTCAACGGTACAAAATTAAATGTTCCCTGATAAAAAAACATTCAAAAAAATAAAGACCACGGATAATATCCAGAAACATAAACCCAGAGGCTGTAGAAATATTTAGGACTGAGTTAGCCAAAACACAACCGTATATTTCTGTTTTCATTCAGTCATATCTGGACAAAGTGGTGTGGAATTCGTATGCAATGGACAGAGAAAATCATAGTAAATACAGTTTTGAAGAAAAGCAAAGTCTATTTGTTAGGAAAGTGCACAAAATGTCATCTATAGAAACAGAAATATCATGTTTGTTTGTCACAGTTCCTCTAGCTTTCTACTTAGAAAATGTGAATATGTAGAGCTGGTGTCTCCATGATGAAACAATTAGTAGTTTCAAGCACAAAATTAAATGTTCCCAGATAAAAAAAATTCAAAACAATAAAGTCAATCTAATATAAGGAATACACAAACACAGAGGCTGTAGCAATATCTGGTATTGAGTTAGCCAAAAAAACCCGGATATTTCCGGTTTCATCCAGTCATATCCGGACAAACTGGTGTGGAATTCAAATGCAATTGACCGACAAAATCACATTAAAAATGGTTTTGGAGAAAAGCAAAGTCTTTTCGTTAGGCAAGTGCATAAAATGTCATCAATACAAACAGTAATATCATGTTGTTTGTCACAGTTCCTCTAGCTTTCTCCCTAGAAAATAGGAATGTGTAGAGCTGGTGTCTCCATGTGGAACCAATTAGTGTTTCCAAACACAAAATTAAATGTTCCCTGATAAAAAACATTGAAAACAATAAAGTCCATGGATCATATCAGGAATATACAAACACAAACGCTGCAGCAAAATCTGGGATTGAGTTAGCCAAAACAAAACTGGATATTTAAGGATTTCCAGTCATATCCGGACAAACTGGTGTGGAATTCAAATGCAATTGACCGACAAAATCACAGTACAAATGGTTTTGGAGAAAAGCAAAGTCTTTTCGTTAGGCAAGTGAATAAAATGTCATCTATACAAACAGAAATAACATGTTTGTTTGCCGCAGTTCCTCTAGCTTTCTCACTAGAAAATACGAATATTTGGAGCTGGTGTCCCCATGTTGAACCTATTTGTGTTTCTACGGTACAAAATTAAATGTTCCCTGATAAAAAACATTCAAAACAATAAACTCCATCTATAATATCCAGAAAACACAAACACAGAGGCTTTCACAATATTTCGTTTTGAGTTAGCCAAAACACAACCGGATATTTCTGGTTTCATCCAGTCATATCCAGACAAAGTGGTGTGGAATTCGTATGCAATGCACCGAGAAAATCACAGTACAAATGGTTTTGCAGAAAAGCAAATTCTTTTCGTTAGGCAAGTGCATATAATGTCATCTATACAAACAGAAATATCATTTTTGTTTGCCGTAGTTCCTCTAGCTTTCTCCCTAGATTATACGAATGTATAGAGCTGGTGTCTCCATGTGGAACCAATTAGTGTATCTAAGTTCAAAATTAAATGTTCCCCAATAAAAAACATTCAAACAATAAAGTCCATTGATAATATCTGGAAAACAGAAACACAGATGCTGTAGCAATATCTGGGATTGAGTTAGCCAAAATAAAACCGGATATTTCTGGTTTCATCCAGTCATATCAGGACAAACTGGTATGGAAATCGTATGCAATGGACCATGAAAATCACAGTAAAAATGGTTTTGGGGAAAAGCAAAGTCTTTTCGTTAGGCTAGTGCATACAAAATCATCGATACAAACAGAAATATCATGTTTGCTTGCCGCAGTTCCTCTAGCTTTCTCCCTAGAAAATACGAATGTGTAGAGCTGGTGTCTTTATGTGGAACCAATTAGTGTTTCAATGGTATGAAATTAAATGTTCCCTGATAGAAACATTCAAAACAATAAACTCCATCGATAATATTCGGAAAACACAAACACAGAGGCTTTCACAATATTTCGGAGTGAGTTAGCCAAAATACAACCGGATATTTCTGGTTTCATTCAGTCATATCCGGATAAACTCGTGTGGAATTCATATGCAATGGACCGAGAAAATCATAGTAAAAATGCTTTTGGAGAAAAGCAAAGTCTTTTCATTAGACAGGTAGACTAAATGTCATCTGCAAAAACAGAAATATCATGTTTGTTTGTCAGAGTTCCTCTAGCTTTCTCCCTAGAAAATAGAAATATGTAGAGCTGGTGTCTCCATGTGGAACCAATTAGTGTATCTAAGCTCAAAATTAAATGTTCCCCGATAAAAAAACATTCAAAACAATAAAGTCCATGGATAATATCCAGAAACTTAAACACAGAGGCTGTAGCAATATCCTGATTGAGATAGCCACAACTAAACTGGATATTTCCGGTTTCATCCAGTCATATCCGGTGAACTCGTGTGGAATTCGTATGCAATACACGGAGAAAATCACAGTGAAAATGGTTTTGGGGAAAATCAAAGTCTTTTCATTAGGCAAGTGCATAAAATGTCATCTATACAAAGAGAAATAGCATGTTTGTTTGCCGCAGTTCCTCTAGCTTTCACCCTAGAAAATACGAATGTGTAGAGCTTGTGTTCCCATGATGAACCAATTTGTGTTTCAACAGTACGAAATTAAATGTTCCCTGATAAAAGCATTCAAAACAAAAAAGTCAATCAGTAATATCCAGAAAACATAAACACAGAGGCTTTCACAATATTTCGGATTGAGTTAGCCAAAAGAAACTGGATATTTCTGGTTTCATCCAGTCATATCCGAAAAGTGGTGTGGAATTCCTATGCAATGGACTGAGAAAATCACAGTACAAATGGTTTGTGAAATTGAGGCTGGATGGGGTTAAATTGGAGTTGCTTATGAGCTAACTGCATATTGTTCTGCTTTTGTACAAAATGCTTTGGCTTGCAAAATGCATTTTGTTTAAGATAACTAGACTTTAGCTGACCTTGTAACATGTGATGATTGTGCTAATGCTTTTATGAGATAATGGAGCATGTGATAATTATTTTAAGAGCTATGTTGAGTTTTTGGTCATGATGACCCCGTGTTTATGCTTGCTCAAGGTTTTTTGACCCCTCACCCTGGAAAAACCCTTTATTTTGTGATGTATTCGTCATGCTGTGGTTTATCTTGTGATTCTTGGCAATGATGTGGAGATATGCTAATGTTGTGGTTTTAAATTTTAAATACGCTGTGCGGTTGATGATCGGCGCCTCTCTTCTCGCACTGCACTAGAGGGTGCTGTTGTGCTTAAGAGTTGGCCCATCTGCGCAGATGTAATAAACTTCCTCATGCACTTGCAGCGATTGGACTGGAAATCGTGTTTCTGGGGTCGGTAAAAGTGTGAGACACCTGTCGGGGGTCTTACATTCTTGGGGGCTCGTCCGGGATTGGAGACCCCAGACCCACGCTCCATTTTCCAATCGGAGGTAAGTTTTTGCTGTTTTAAGTGTTTTTGTGTGTTCTGTTGATTTTTATTTTTTCCCGGGGCGCTTGACGTACCGGAGGTTCATGTTTTACTGAGATTGTGCCTGTACAGGACCTGTATCTGAAAAGAGCCAGTAGTAGGCAGGACAGACGTGTCAAGACCCCTGGCTCAGGCCCTTGGAGGACGCTCCATTGGCGGTATTCTGGGGAGCCTGGTGGGTGGCAGCCGCTTCGCTCCCATCGGTAGTTCTGGTTAGGGAAAGTTTTTTTTCCCGGGAGAAAGGCTGGTGGCAGCAGCCACTCCCATCGGTTTCAGTTTTGTTGCGCGCAAGTCTTGTCTTATTAGGGCGCGCAGGTCTTGTTCCATTGTTGTGTGCAGTGTTTTTGTGAGTTTTGTAATTGTTATTTGTGTTTTAATATACTTTCCTTATTTGCCTTTCCCCTTCAATATGGGACAGGAATTAACTACACCTTTGAGTCTTACTTTATGAGTCTTAATTGGGAAAACTGCAACGCAAAGTTGTTTATGTTGTTTATCTGTTTTCAGTGTTTGAGTGATTACCCAATTGATCAGAAGTGTACTAATTGTTGGCCAAACCGCTTGACTCTGACAGCTTAAATTCTAAACTGAGTCTTCCAACTTTGGGCTTCCAGTCAGATCCCTGGAACTCTCAAAGGATGAGACTCTAAAATTTGTTAAAGTAAAATATATTAAAATGCTTTAGACATGTTTTTCTTAACAATGAAGATTTTTTTCAAGGTTATGTCCATGTTTGCTGTCCAGGAGGAGTTATTCTTATGTTACTTAAAAGCATGGAAATGTAATTTTGACTTTTAATTCAGAACTTAGTGTCTTAAGCCATGTAACTACAGGTATAAAGTTTCAGAAAATGTAAGCAAGTCATAAAAATTTTAAAAGGTTTACAACTTTAAAATTGTTTACAGAGCTTTCTTTAAGTTAAGTGCTAATGCCAAAATTACATTGACCTAAAGTTAAAGTCTGATCTTCTGTTACAACAAAATACCTAAAAATGGTCTAAGTTTTAAAATCTGTTTTTGCAAAAATTGTAATGTCTATTTTAACAGTGTCTGCTGAATCAGTTACTTTGCCATTTTTAGAGTTAGGTCCTATAAGCTCTTTTTGACTCTGTTAAGTAGTTCTAAATTATGTAAACCCTTATGTTCAAGGTTTTTATTTCTGGTTTATTCAACAACAGACATAAAATTCATGTTCTACCAAAGTGATCTATTGTGTACTCTACTGTTTCTGTTAAGTTCAAATTAATAAAAAGCATTGTTAAGTATTATGATCAAATCTGGTTTAAAAGTGTAAAAATCACCCTAACTAATAAATGGCTATCATTTCAGGATGTTAAGGAATTTTATTTTGACCAGATACTCTAAGTTCTCTTGGCACCTTTAACAGACTTTCTAAAAATCCAAGTTCTAAATTATCCAAACTTTTGACACCCCCAGAGGGCCCCTGGAGATGTCAAAAAGAGATCTCTCATCTTGCAGAGATAATAACCAATCGGCTGTTTAAATTACAAGTGGTGCCAAGATGTAAAATGATGCTAAACTTCAGCTATAAACATGTTTCTTTCTAGCTGCTCCAGTCTCTGGCTCAGAAGCCAGATCCTTTAAAGAAGGACCGATGAAGTCTCCGTCCAGCTAACGCTAAACAACCAGGCGTTGCTAGTTCAAATGTATTGCTAGTTCAAATGTGGATCAAACGGGAGGTCTAGCCAAAAGGGAAACAAATTGGAAACCAGAAGAGAAGTGGAGAAGGAAAAATCCGATAAAACAGAGGAGGATGAAGCAGAGGAGGGAGGACCCCCGGCCCGTTCTAACTGGCCGTCCTCCTCCTCCATATAACTGGGAAAACAAGCCCTGACAGGACTTGCAGGGCCTGTTTTACTAACATTAATTTTACTACATTTGAATGGAACTTTGTAAAAGACTCAGTCTCTACTGCCAGACTCCCCTGAGGAGTTTAGCTGAAGGGGTTAAAGTTTTTTAGTTAAAAAAGGGGAAGTTTAAAATGGGCTAAGAAAAAGGAACTAACTAGGATCCTGGCCACCACAGTTAAAAGAAAGCAGAAGTAAGGGAGAATCAGAATAGGCAGGGACCCCGAGAGACTGGCAAAAGCACAGAAAAGTGCCCAAAAGGACAAGTCTGCCTAAGGTCCGACTAACAACAAGAGTCAAGTGGTGTACGACTGCCACACGAGACTGAACTGACCCCTGCAAGACGACAAGAGAAAAGATGACAGCAGCGGAGTGGTGAGACTGGGCGACAGCGGCCCCTCGGCCCCTCCCTCATTGGGACATGTCTGGGTTTCCACCTTCAACCCCCCGAGGACTCTGCTCGGCAGGCAGGGCTGATCGCTATGGACCATGCACTCCGTGCAGCTAAGAAAAAGGAGCGGGTGGCAATGCACGAGAACAGCAGGTACGCTCTCGCCACTACCCACGGGGAACTCAAAATGGACAGAGGCTTTATCGACCAGGAAGAAGAATTGCGCCAATGTTTCCCTGATTTGGACTATCAAAGGTACTGGGGTCAGACACTGGGCAGGCCTTCGTCTCCAGGGTAAGTCAGACGGTGGCACAGGTGTTGAAAATAGAAAGTTACATTGTGTTTATAGGGTAAGTCAGATGGTGGTAGCGGTGGCCAGGGTACTGGGGATATAGCTAGGTAAAATGTATGATTAATGGTGGAGACTGGCACTGGAGACTGGGTCAAATTGCTGCTACACATTTTTATAATGCTACATATCTTTTATATGCTGCTACACTTTTGCAACTTCCCTATTTGCCAGGCTCTGCTTAGATGTCTGCCTTTTAGGGCTTTAAAGACTTTTTGAAGAAGCAGTCCCTGGCTCTGCTCTCTGAGCAGCAGAAGATGAGTGACTGCGAGTTTGCCTATGTGCATATGCTGGCTTAGGACTATTTGCTGTATATCCTGAAGATGCCGCAGCCTGGACTGGGATTGAGCAAGACGTCCAGAGTGCTGCAGAACGTCACCTTTTCCATCCAGCAAGAAGTGAAAGAGGCTCTGCTTTATACATAATTCTGGTTAAAAGATTTTTCTGGAAGTTACTAAACAGATTTGTGTGATATTGTCATTGCTAAAAAAAAAGAAATATTGCTGACCCTTAGTAATAAAAGTAAAATTGTTTATCACCCACGCCTTGGTCCTGACCCAGCAGTGCCAAAGTTTAAAAATAAAGGACATAAAAGAAAAGAGTATTGTTGGTGAGAAGGGCTAAAGAGAAAAAAAGAGCTTTTTATATAAGGAAAGGACATGGTTTGTAAAAATGATCCGGATGGCTAGTTTACTCTAGACTGAAATGGAAGTGGTAAAATGTTTAAAGTAAGTTGAAGAGGGTGTGTGAAAGTCACGAAAAGTATTTGGGTCAATTCAGCTGGACAGGCACCAGGTATTAACCCAAATTTGTATGACTTCTTTAGGGATGTATTTTCTGTTTCTGTCTCTGTTGTATTTTTTGTTTTTGAATTTTGATGCCTTTTTGTAACTTCTTTATTTTGCGGGGCGGGGCATACTTCCCCTACCCTGCGGACTTGCTTCTGTGCTCATAAGATTGGCTGTAAGACACAGAGATGTGCTTGCAATACTTTTATTTTGTTTTACCCCGGTGATGGGCAGCCCACATATCCCAATGAAGATCACGTGGGAGGTAATATCTGGTACCGCTGAGGTTGTGTGGCCCGCGTGGCCCCTTCTGGGATATGGTGGCCCTCCTTGCACCCCAATGTTTGTTAATTGGTTGTAAAAAAGACACCTGGGACATCTCCGGCCTGTTTTATGATCAGACTCCCCTATAAAACAAAGGACCGGGCGGAAGCGTATACTTAATTACCTCTTAATTCTAATTGTTACCAATATGGGATTTTTAATTTCTTTCCAAGAAAATCTTAGCCATTGCAGGACCCTTAGTAAGATAGGGCCTGCTCCTCGGGGAATGCAACTGAAATTTTAAACACCCTGCTTCCTTTTTTTTATTTTAGGCCTTTACAAAATTTAAAAAGTAATTCTTAAAATTTTAAGATTAAAATTTGACCAAAAAGAAAAGGGGGGAATGTGAAATTGAGGCAGGATGGGGTTAAATTGGAGTTGCTTATGAGCTAACTGCATATTGTTCTGCTTTTGTACAAAATGCTTTGGCTTGCAAAATGCATTTTGTTTAAGATAACTAGACTTTAGCTGACCTTGTAACATGTGATGATTGTGCTAATGCTTTTATGAGATAATGGAGCATGTGATAATTATTTTAAGAGCTATGTTGAGTTTTTGGTCATGATGACCCCGTGTTTATGCTTGCTCAAGGTTTTTTGACCCCTCACCCTGGAAAACCCTTTATTTTGTGATGTATTCGTCATGCTGTGGTTTATCTTGTGATTCTTGGCAATGATGTGGAGATATGCTAATGTTGTGGTTTTAAATTTTAAATACGCTGTGCGGTTGATGATCGGCGCCTCTCTTCTCGCACTGCACTAGAGGGTGCTGTTGTGCTTAAGAGTTGGCCCATCTGCGCAGATGTAATAAACTTCCTCATGCACTTGCAGCGATTGGACTGGAAATTGTGTTTCTGGGGTCGGTAAAAGTGTGAGACACCTGTCGGGGGTCTTACAGGTTTTGCAGAAAAGCAAAGTCTTTTTGTTAGGCAAGTGCATAAAATGTCATCGATGCAAACAGAAATATCATGTTTGTTTGCTGCGGTTCCTCTAGCTTCTCTCTAGAAAATACGAATGTTTGGAGCTGGTGTCCCCATGATGAGCCAATTAGTATTTCATGGTACAAAATTAAATATTTCCTGATAAAAAACATTCAAAAAAATAAAGACCACGGATAATATCCAGAAACATAAACCCAGAGGCTGTAGCAATATTTAGGACTGAGTTAGCCAAAACACAACAGTATATTTCTGTTTTCATTCAGTCATATCCGGACAAAATGGTGTGGAATTCGTATGCAATGGACAGAGAAAATCACAGTAAAAATGGTTTTGAAGAAAAGCAAAGTCTATTTGTTAGGAAAGTGCATAAAATGTCATCTATAGAAACAGAAATATCATGTTTGTTTGTCACAGTTCCTCTAGCTTTCTACTTAGAAAATGTGAATATGTAGAGCTAGTGTCTCCATGATGAACCAATTAGTGGTTTCAAGCACAAAATTAAATGTTCCCAGATAAAAAAATTCAAAACAATAAAGACAATCTAATATAAGGAATACAGAAACACAGAGGCTGTAGCAATATCTGGGATTGAGTTAGCCAAAATATAACCGGATATTTCCGGTTTCATCCAGTCAAATCAGGACAAACTGGTGTGGAATTTGTATGCAATGGACTGAGAAAATCACAGTAAAAATGATTTTGGAGAAAAGCAAAGTATTTTCGTTAGGCAAGTGCATAAAATGTCATTTATACAAGCAGAAAAATCATGTTTGTTTGCCGCAGTTCCTCTAGCTTTCTCCCTAGAAAATACGAATGTGTAGAGGTGGTGTCTCCATGTGGAACCAATTAGTGTTTCAACGGTACAAAATTAAATGTTCCCAGGTAAAAAACATTCAAAACAATAAAGTCCATCGATAATGTCCAGAAAACACAAACACAGAGGCTGTAGCAATATCTGGTATTGAGTTAGCCAAAAAAAACCGGATATTTCCGGTTTCATCCAGTCATATCCGGACAAACTGCTGTGGAATTCATATGCAATGGACCGAGAAAATCACATTAAAAATGGTTTTGGAGAAAAGCACAGTCTTTTTGTTAGGCAAGTGCATAAAATGTCATCAATACAAACAGTAATATCATGTTGTTTGTCACAGTTCCTGTAGCTTTCTCCCTAGAAAATAGGAATGTGTAGAGCTGGTGTCTCCATGTGGAACCAATTAGTGTTTCCAAACACAAAATTAAATGTTCCATTATAAAAAACATTCAAAACAATAAAGTCCATGGATAATATCAGGAATATACAAACACAAACGCTGCAGCAATATCTGGGATTGAGTTAGCCAAAACAAAACTGGATATTTAAGGATTTCCAGTCATATCCGGACAAACTGGTGTGGAATTCAAATGCAATTGACCAATAAAATCACAGTACAAATGGTTTTGGATAAAAGCAAAGTCTTTTCGATAGGCAAGTGCATAAAATGTCATCTATACAAACAGAAATAGCATGTTTGTTTGCCGCAGTTCCTCTAGCTTTCTCATTAGAAAATACGAATATTTGGAGCTGGTGTCCCCAATTAAATGTTCCCTGATAAAAAACATTCAAACAATAAACTCTATCGATAATATCAAGAAAACACAAACACAGAGGCTTTCACAATATTTCATTTTGAGTTAGCCAAAACACAACGGGATATATCTGGTTTCATCCAGTCATATCCGAAAAGTGGTGTGGAATTCGTATGCAATGGACCGAGAAAATCACAGTACAAATGGTTTTGCAGAAAAGCAAAGTCTTTTTGTTAGGCAAGTGCATAAAATGTCATCGATGCAAACAGAAATATCATGTTTGTTTGCTGCGGTTCCTTTAGCTTCTCCCTAGAAAATACGAATGTGTAGAACTGGTGTTCCCATGATGAACTAATTAGTTCTTCAACGGTACAAAATTAAATGTTCCCTGATAAAAAACATTCAAAAAAATAAAGACCACGGATAATATCCAGTAACAAAAGCCCAGAGGCTGTGGCAAAATTTAGGACTGAGTTAGCCAAAACACAACCGTATATTTCTGTTTTCATTCAGTCATATCCGGACAAAGTGGTGTGGAATTCGTATGCAATGGACCGAGGAAATCAATAAATTCCGTGGATAATGTGAGGAAAACACAAACACAGAGGCTGTAGCAATACCTGGGATTGAGTTAGCCAAAACACAAGCGGATATTTCTGGTTTCATCCACTCATATCCGTAAGAACTGTTGTGGGATTCATACGTAAAGCACCGAGAAATCACAGTAAAAATGGTTTTGGAGAAAAGCAAAGTCTTTTCGTTAGGCAAGAGCATAAAATGTCATCGATACAAACAGAAATATCATGTTTGTTTGTCGCAGTTCCTCTACCTTTCTCCCTAGAAAATACGAATGTGTAGAGCTGGTGTCTCCATGTGGAACCAATTAGTGTTTCCAAGCACAAAATTTAATGTTCCCTGATAAAATACATTCAAAATATTAAAGTCCAAGGATAATATCAAGAAAACACCAACACAAAGGCTGTATCAATATTTCGGATTGAGTTAGCCAACACAGAACCGGATATTTCTGGTTTCATCCAGTCATATCTAGACAAAGTGGTGTGGAATTTTTATGCAATGGACCAAGAAAATCACACTAAAATGGTTTTGGAGAAATGCAAAGTCTTTCATTAGGCAAGTGCTTAAAATATCATCTATACAAACAGAAATATCATGTTTGTTTGCCGCAGTTTCTCTAGCTTTCTCCCTAGAAAATATGAATATGTAGAGCTGGTGTCTCCATGTGGAACCAGTTAGTGTTTCCAAGCTCAAAATTAAATTTTCCCCGATAAAAAACATTCAAAACAGTAAAGTCCATTGATAATATCCAGAAAACACAAACACAGAGGCTGTAGCAATATTTGGGATTGAGTGAGCCAAAACACAACCGGATATTTCCGAGTTCATCCAGTCATATCCGGACAAAGTGGTGTGGAATTCGTATGCAATGGACCGTGAAAATTAGAGTAAAAATGGTTTTGGAGAAAAGCAAAGTCTTTTAGTTAGGCAAGTGCATAAAATGTCATCGAAACTAACAGAAATATCATGTGTGTTAGCCACAGTTCCTATAGCTTTCTCCCTAGAAAATACAAATGTGAAGAGCTGTTGTCTCCATGTGGAACCAATTAGTTATCTAAGCTCAAAATTAAATGTTCCCTGATAAAAAACATTCAAAACAATAAAGTCTATTGATAATACCTGAAAACACAAACACAGACACTGTAGCAATATTTCGGATTGAGTTATCCAAAACAAAACCGGATATTTCCAGTTTCATGCAGTTATACCCGGACAAACTGGGATGGAATTCATATGGAATGCACTGAGAAATCACAGTAAAAGTGGTTCTGCAGAAAAGCAAAGTCTTTTCGTTAGGCAAGTGCATAAAATATCATCTATACAAACAGAAATATCATGTTTCTTTGCTGCAGTTCCTCTAGCTTTCTCCCTAGAAAATAAGAATGTGTAGAACTGATGTCCCCATGATGAATCAATTAGTGTTTCTACGGTAAAAAATTGAATGTTCCCTGATAAAAACATTCAAAACAATAAAGTCCATGGATAATATCCAGAAAACACAAACACAGAGGCTTTCACAATATTTCGGATTGAGTTAGCCAAAACACAACCGTATATTTCTTGTTTCATCCAGTCATATCCAGACAAAGTGGTGTGGAATCCGTATGCAATGGACAGAGAAAATCACAGTGAAAATGGTGTTGTTAAAAAAATCCACTCAACATGGATTAAAGACTTAAATCTACGACCCGAAACCATCAAATTATTAGAGAGCATTGGAGAAACCCTGCAAGATATAGGCACAGGCAAAGACTTCCTGGAAAATACTCCAACAGCACAGGCAGTCAAAACCAAAATTAACATTTGGGATTGCATCAAATTGAGAAGTTTCTGTACTTCAAAAGAAACAGTCAGGAAAGTGAAGAGGCAACCAACAGAATGGGAAAAAATATTCGCAAACTATACTACAGATAAAGGATTGATAACCAGAATCTACAAAGAAATCAAGAAAATCCACAACAACAAAACAAACAACCCACTAAAGAGATGGGCCAAGGACCTCAATAGACATTTTTCAAAAGAGGAAATCCAAATGGCCAACAGACACATGAAAAAATGTTCAAGATCACTAGCAATCAGAGAAATGCAAATCAAAACCACAATGAGGTTCCACCTCACCCCGGTGAGAATGGCTCACATTCAGAAATCTACCAACAACAGATGCTGGAGAGGATGTGGGGAAAAAGGGACACTAACCCACTGTTGGTGGGAATGCAAACTGGTTAAGCCACTATGGAAGTCTGTCTGGAGATTCCTCAGAAACCTGAACATAACCCTACCATACAACCCAGCCATCCCACTCCTTGGAATTTACCCAAAGGAAATTAATTTGGCTAATAAAAAAGCCATCTGCACATTAATGTTTATTGCAGCTCAATTCACAATAGCTAAGACCTGGAACCAACCCAAATGCCCATCAACAGTAGACTGGATAAAGAAATTATGGGACATGTACTCCATAGAATACTATACAGCAGTCATTTGCATAGAATACTAAACCCAGTCATTTGCAACAAGATGGAGCAATCTGGAAAACATCATGCTGAGTGAATTAAGCCAGACCCAAAGAGAAAAATATCATTTGTTTTCCCTGATCGGTGACAACTGAGTGCCAAAGGGGAAACCTGTTAAGTAAAATGGACACTATAAGCAACAATGAACTGATCAGCTCCTGTCCTGACTTTAGATGTACAATGTAATACTTTATCCATTTTAGTATTTGTTGTTATTGTTGATGTTCTAGTACTATTGGTTGAACTCAGTAATTAACACACAATTATTCTTAGGTGTTTAAATTTTAACTGAAAAGTGATCCCTGTTAAATCTAAGAGTGGAAAAAGAGAGGGAGGAGATGAACAATTTGGAACATGCTCAATCGGACTGGCCGCAAATGGTGGAGTTAGAAACGTGCCAGGGGATTCCAACACAATTCCATCAAGATGGCATGTACCAATGCCATCGCACTAGTCCAAGTGACCAATTTCAGCTCACAATTGATAGCTCTGATAGGTCTAAGACTCAAAGAGATCACACAAACAAGAGAAGTATCTGCTAATACTAACTGATAGAATCAAAAAGGGAGAGAAAGATCCAACATGGGAAGTGGGATACACAGCAGACTCATAGGATGGCAGATGTCCTAAACAACACTCTGGCCTCAGAATCAGCCCTCAAGGCATTCAGATCTGGCTGAAGAGCCCATGAGAGTATAGCAGGCATGGAAAGCCAAGATATCATGGAAAAAAAAAAAAGACCTAAATGAATGATCTCTGTGAGTGAGATCCCAGTGGAAAGAACGGGGCCATCAAAGAAGGAGGTACCCTTCTCCGAAGGGAGGAGAGAACCTCCACTTTGACTATGACCCTATCGGAATAAGATCAAAGTCAGCGAACTCTAAAGGCTTCCATAGCCCTGGCAACTCATGACTAGAGCCTAGGGAGATTACTGACGCCATGAACAGGAGTGTCAAATTGTTAAATCAGCAACAGGAGTCACTGTGTACTTACACCCCATGTGGGATCTGTCCCTAATGTGTCGTCTAAAGCCAAGTGATGCTATGACTGGTACTGAAACGGTATTTTTATACTTTGCGTTTCTGTGTGGGCGCAGACTGATGAGGTCTTTGCTAATTATATACTGAAGTGATCTTCTGTATATAAAGAGAATTGGAAATGAAAAAAAAAAAACAACCTGGTGTTAAAATGGAAATGGCATAGAAAATTAATTAATTTGAAAAAAAAAAATTATGTAGGATCTCTGTCTTTAATGTGCTGTACATTGCTATTTAATGCTATAATTAGTAATCCAATGGTAGTTTTTTCACTTGATGTTGCTATATGGGCAAAAAGTTGAAATCTTTACCTAATATATACTAAACTGATCTTCTGTATACAAAGAGAATTGAAAATGAATCTTTACATGAATGGAAGGGGAAAGGGAGCGGGAAAGGGGAGGGTAGCGGGCGGGAGGGAAGTTATGGGAGGGGGGAAGCCATTGTAACCCATAAGCTATACTTTGGAAATTTATATTCATTAAATAAAAGTTTAATAAAAAAAAAAAAAAAGCAAAGTCTGTTCATTAGGCAAGTAGATAAAATGTCATCGATACAAACAGAAATATCATGTTTGTTTGTCGCAGTTCCTCTAGATTTTTCCCTACAAAATTCAAATATGTAGACCTGGTGTCTCCATGTGGAACCAATTAATGTTTCCAAGCTCAAAATTAAATGTTCCCTGATAAAAAACAATGAAAACAATAAAGTCCATTGATAATATCCGGAAAACACAAGCACAGAGGCTGTAGCAATTTCTGGGATTGAGTTAGCCAAAACAAAACCGGATATTTCTGGTTTCATCCAGTCATATTAGGACAAACTGTTATGGAATTCGTATGCAATGGAATGAGAAAATCACAGTAAAAATGATTTTGGAGAAAAGCAAAGTATATTCGTTAGGAAATTGCATAAAATGTCATCTATACAACAGAAATATCATGTTTGTTTGCCGCAGTTCCTCGCGATTTCTACCAGGAAAAAACGAATATGTTGGGCTGGTGTTCCCATGATGAAGTAATTAGTATATCTATGGTATAAAATGAAATGTTCCCTGATAAAAAACATTCAAAACAATAAAGTCCGTTGTTAATATCCAGAAAACACAAACACAGAGTCTGTAGCAATAACTGGGATTGAGTTAGCCAAAACTCAACAGTATATTTCTGGTTTCATCCAGTCATATCTAGAAAAAGTGGTGTGAAATTCTTCTGCAATCAACCGAAAAAATCACAGTAAAAATGGTTGTGGAGAAAAGCATAGTGTTTTCGTTAGGCAAGTGCATAAAATGTCATCTATACAAACAGAAATATCGTTTGTTTGCCGCAGTTCCTCTAGCTTTCTCCCTAGAAAATATGAATGTTTAGAGCTTTTTCTCCATGTGGAACCAATTAGTGATTCCAAGCACAAAATTAAATGTTCCCTGATAAAAAACATTCAAAACAATAAAGTCCATGGATAATATCAGGAATACACAAACACAGAGCCTGCAGCGATATCTGTGATTGAGTTAGCCAAAACACAACCGGATATTTCTGGTTGCATCCAGTCATATCTCGACAAACAGGTGTGGAATTCGTATGCAATGGACTGAGAAAAGCACAGTAACAATGGTTTTGGAGAAAAGCAAAGTCTTTTTTGTTAGGCAAGTGCATAAAATGTCACCGATACAAACAGAAATATGTTTGTTTGACGCAGTTCCTCTAGCTTTCTCCTTAGAAAATACGAATGTGTAGAGCTGGTGTCTCCATGTGGAACCAATTAGTATTTCTACGATACAAAATAAAATGTTCCCTGATAAAAACAATTAAAACAATAAAGTCCATCGATAATATCCAGAAAACTCAAATACAAAAGCTTTCACAATATTTCGGATTGAGTTAGCCAAAACAAATCCAGATATTTCTGGTTTCATCCAGTCATATAAGGACAAACTGGTGTGAAATTCGTTTGCAATGGAACAAGGAAATCACAGTAAAAATGGTTTTGGAGAAAATCAAAGTCTTTTTGTTAGGCAAGTGCATAAAATGTCATCTATACAAACAGAAATATCATGTTTGTTTGCCTTGTTCCTCTAGCTTTCTCCCTAGAAAATACGAATGTGTAGCGCTGGTGTCTCCATGTGGAACCAGTTAGTGATTCCAAGCACAAAATTAAATGTTCCCTGATAAAAAAACATTCAAAACAATAAAGTCCATGGATAATATGAGGAATGCACAAACACAGAGGCTGTGGCAATATCTGAGATTGCTTAGCCAAAACAAAACCCGATATTTCCAGTTTCATGCAGTTATACCCGGACAAACTGGTGTGGAATTCATATGCAATGCACTGAGAAATCACTGTAAAAATGGTTCTGCAGAATAGCAAAGTCTTTTCGTTAGGCAAGTGCATAAATTGTCATCTATAGAAACAGAAATATCATGTTTCTTTGCCGCAGTTCCTCTAGCTTTCTTCCTAGAAAATACGAGTATGTAGAGCTCGTGTGTCCATGAGGAACCAATTACTGTATCCAAGCTCAAAAGAAAATGCTTACAAAAACATGGGCTTTCACAATACTTCGGATTGAGTTAGCCAAAACACAACCGGATATATCCGGTTTCATCCAGTCATATCCGGTAAACTGGTGTGGAATTCATATGAAATGGTGCGAGAAAATCACAGTAAAATGGTTTTGGAGAAAAGCAAAGTCTTTTCGATAGGCAAGTTCATAAATTGTCATCTATACAAACTGAAATATCATGTTTCTTTGCCGCAGTTCCTCTAGCTTTCTCCCTAGAAAATACGAATGTGTAGAGCTGGTGTCCCCATGATGAACCAATTAGTGTTTCTACGGTAAAAAATTGAATGTTCCCTGATAAAAACATTCAAAACAATAAAGTCCATCGATAATATCAGGAATACACAAACACAGAGGCTGCAGCAATATCTGGGATTGAGTTAGCCAAAACAAATCCGGATACTTTTTCACTTTCATTAAGGTCATATCCGGACAAAGTGGTGTGTAATTTCTATGCAATGCACTGAGAAAATCACAGTAGAAATGGTTTTGGAGAAAAGCAAAGTCTTTTCGTTAGGCAAGTGCATGAAATGTCATCTATACAAACAGATATATGATGTTTGTTTGCCGCAGTCCCAGTAGCTTTCTCCCTAGAAAATACGAATGTGTAGCGCTGGTGTCTCCATGTGGAACCAATTAGTGATTCCAAGCACAAAATTAAATGTTCCCTGATAAAAAACATTCAAAACAATAAAGTCCGTGGAAAATATCAGGAATAGAAAAACACAGAGGCTGTAGCAATATCTGGCATTGAGTTAGCCAAAACACAACCGGATATCTCCGGTTTCATCCAGTCATATCTGGACAAACTGGTGTGGAATTTGTATGCAATGGACCGATAAAATCACAGTACAAATGGTTTTGGAGAAAAGCAAAGTCTTTTTGTTAGGCAAGTGCATAAAATGTCATCTATACAAACAGAAATATCATGTGTGTTTTTCGCAGTTCCTCTACCTTTCTCCCTAGAAAATACGAATGTGTAGCGCTGGTGTCTCCATGTGGAACCAGTTAGTGATTCCAAGCACAAAATTAAATGTTCCCTGATAAAAAAACATTCAAAACAATAAAGTCCATGGATAATATGAGGAATGCACAAACACAGAGGCTGTGGCAATATCTGAGATTGCTTAGCCAAAACAAAACCCGATATTTCCAGTTTCATGCAGTTATACCCGGACAAACTGGTGTGGAATTCATATGCAATGCACTGAGAAATCACTGTAAAAATGGTTCTGCAGAATAGCAAAGTCTTTTCGTTAGGCAAGTGCATAAATTGTCATCTATAGAAACAGAAATATCATGTTTCTTTGCCGCAGTTCCTCTAGCTTTCTTCCTAGAAAATACGAGTATGTAGAGCTCGTGTGTCCATGAGGAACCAATTACTGTATCCAAGCTCAAAAGGAAATGCTTACAAAAACATGGGCTTTCACAATACTTCGGATTGAGTTAGCCAAAACACAACCGGATATATCCGGTTTCATCCAGTCATATCCGGTAAACTGGTGTGGAATTCGTATGAAATGGTCCGAGAAAATCACAGTAAAATGGTTTTGGAGAAAAGCAAAGTCTTTTCGATAGGCAAGTTCATAAAATGTCATCTATACAAACTGAAATATCATGTTTCTTTGCCGCAGTTCCTCTAGCTTTCTCCCTAGAAAATACGAATGTGTAGAGCTGGTGTCCCCATGATGAACCAATTAGTGTTTCTACGGTAAAAAATTGAATGTTCCCTGATAAAAACATTCAAAACAATAAAGTCCATGGATAATATCCAGAAAACACAAACACAGAGGCTTTCACAATATTTCAGGTTGAGTTAGCCAAAACACAACCATATATTTCTTGTTTCATCCAGTCATATCCGGACAAAGTGGTGTGGAAGTCGTATACAATGGACCAAGAAAATCAGAGTAAAAATGGTTTTGGAGAAAAGCAAAGTCTTTTCATTAGGCAAGTAGACAAAATGTCATCTATAAAAACAGAAATATCATGTTTGTTTTGTGGAAGTTCCTCTAGCTTTCTCCCTAGAAAATACGAATGTGTAGTGCTGGTGTCTCCATGTGGAACCAATCAGTGATTCCAAGCAAAAAATTAAATGTTCCCTGATAAAAAACATTCAAAACAGTAAAGTCCATCGATAATATCAGGAATACACAAACACAGAGTCTGCAGCAATATCTGGGATTGAGTTAGCCAAAACATAATCAGATATTTCTGGTTTCATCCAGTCATATCTGGACAAACTGGTGTGGAATTTGTATGCAATGGACAGATAAAATCACAGTACAAATGGTTTTGGAGAAAAGCAAAGTCTTTTCGTTAGGCATGTGCATAAAATGTCATCGATACAAACAGAAATATTCTGTTTGTTTGCCGCAATTCCTCTTCCTTTCTCCCTAGAAAATACGAATATGTAGAGCTGGTGTATCCATGTGGAAGCAATTACTGTATCCAAGCTCAGAATAAAATGTTCCCCGATAAAAAACATTCAAAAAAATAAAGTCTATTGATAATATCCAGAAAACACACACACAGTGACTGTAGCAATATCAGGGATTGAGTTAGCCAAAACAAAACCGGATATTTCCAGTTTCATCCAGTCATATCTGGACAAATTTGTGTGGAATTTGTATGCAATGGACCGAGAAAATCACAATAAAAATGGTTTTGAAGAAAAGCAAAGTCTTTTCGTTTGGAAAGTGCATAAAATGTCATCTATACAAACAGAAATATCATGTTTGTTTGCCGTAGTTCTTCTAGCTTTCTCCCTAGAAAATACGAATTTGTAGAGCTGGTGTCCCCATGATGAACCAATTAGTGTTTCTACGGTACAAAATGAAATGTTCCCTGATAAAAACATTCAAAACAGAGAGAGCGGCAAGATGGCGGAATAGGAAGTGAGCACATTGATAGTTCGGAAACACACAAGTTAATAACAGTGGAGTTACTGCAGGGTCAAGGAAGAGTAGGGGAAGAAACAGCAGAGGAAACTCTTCTGGAACTAGTGATTCACAGTGGACCTGCGTGGAGAGCGTGGGAGCCCAGGTTCGGAACACCAGCAGCAGAATCAACGCACCAGCGTTGGAACGCGAGGTGAGCCGAACCTTAATAGCCCGAGACACCAGCGGGCAAGCAGAAAGAAGAGACTAGAGGGAATGAGGCTTGAAACTCCGTGGGGAAAAGTTCACCAGGCTAACTAGAAGAGAGAGAGGAAAAAAAAAAGTGACCGATACGGACACGAGTTTCTCTCTCTCCACTCACCCCTCAAAGGCTAACAAGACAAAGAGCAGTCCCCATTTTGGACATACGTCATAAGCAGGGCGACCTTGGGTCTGCGCTGGCCCTGAGCCTAGCAGAGAAGCCTGACTCTGGGGGGAGGGGTGAAATAACAGGTGATTGGCATCTGGCTTGGCAACCCAGTGGGAGACTGCAGGAGAGTTGAGCCCACACTGAGGGCAGCAGAGATTCCCTGTGTGGTTCTTGGGAAAGAGCTTCTGATCTCTGGCTCCTGTGGGTATATCATTCACCTGCTAACTACCTCCAATTACGTTCAGCTGTGTGGAATTACTTCCCTTTTGAATCAAAAAAAAAAAAAAAGAAAGAAAGATTTACCACGCCTAACCTGGGAGTGTCCTCTTTGACACACCCTCAACCCTGAGGAAGAAACACAGCTCTCAGGCCACACTCATTTCAAGCCTCTAAGGCTCCACCGAAAGCAGGCAGTCCACTTAATATAGAGCCATAGTGTAACAAGAAAAAACACCACAGTGAAGAAACCAAATATCTCCATCATGCCAAACAACAAACGCAAAAACCAAGGTAACAAGAACAAGGAAGACACTATGACGCTCCCAAATGAAAAAGACACCCCAATTCAAGATTATGAAGATGATGAGATAGAAGAAATGCAAGAAGCGGATCTCAAAAAATTGATAAGAACATTAAGAAGTTCTCAAAACCAAATTCTTGAACTGCAGAAATCCTTCATGGACAAGATAGAAAATCTCTCCCATGAAAATGAAATATTAAGGAGGAATCAAAATGAAATGAAACAACTAGTAGAACAGGAAACTGAGATAGTGACAAAAAACCACAATGAAATGAAGAACTCAATAGATCAAATGGCAAACATATTAGAGAGCCTTAAAAACAGAATGGGTGAAGCAGAAGAGAGAATATCAGACTTAGAAGACAGAGAACAGGAAAGGAAACAGGCAAACGAAAGAAAAGAAGAGGAACTTAGAAATCTAAAAAATATTGTCGGGAATCTACAGGATACTATTAAAAAACCTAACATCCGGGTTCTAGGAGTTCCTGAAGGCATGGAGAAGGAGAAAGGATTGGAAGGCATTTTCAGTGAGATACTAGCAGAAAATTTCCCAGGTTTGGAGAAGGAAAGAGGCATCTTAGTACAGGAAGCTCATAGAACCCTTAATAAACATGATCAAAAGAGATCCTCACCACGACATGTTGTAATCAAACTCACCACAGTGATACATAAAGAAAAGATTCTAAAAGGTGCAAGAGAGAAACGTCAGATTACTCTTAGAGGATCTCCAATTAGACTCACAGCAGACTTCTCATCAGAAACCCTACAAGCTAGAAGGGAATGGCGAGACATAGCCCAGGTACTAAGAGAGAAAAACTGTCAGCCCAGAATATTATATCCTGCAAAGCTCTCATTTGTGAATGAAGGTGAAATTAAGACTTTTCATAGCAAACAGAAACTGAAAGAATTTGTCACCACTCATCCAGCCCTGCAAAAGATGCTTAAAGATGTGTTACACACAGAAACACAGAAACATGGTCATCAATATGAAAGAAGGTAAAGGAAGGAAACCTCACAGCAAAAGATCACAGGAAGCTCAATTTCTCTTTGACATAGAATTAAACTCTGATGCTCTGTTAGAGCAATGTGTTATAGTAATCTATTATGTTCTCTTGATGTCTGTTCAATTCTAATTGTTCAAAAACAGCTGAATTTTTATTAAGAGCTATGGGTTATTTAAATATGTGCTTCTTTTCAAAGATTTGAATAATCACCTTGTAACAATGATCAAATTTGGTCTATGTTATGTCATGAGTTTAAGGAATCTTATTTCAACCAGATATTTTGGATTTTGAGCCTTCTTGGCATTCTTGACGGGCATTCAAAAAATGAAAGTTCCAAACAATCTGGACTCTAAAATTTCCAGTAAATCTTGGACTTTGGTTTTTCCAGTTTGGGCCCAACTGAAAAAAAATCGAAGGACCTATGTCTCTCATCTTATAGAGACACCAACTAATCAGGCTATTTGGATTATATTAGAAGGACTGTCAAGATGTGACATGGTACCAAATTTTAAGTTTCTATAATGGAAAATGCTATTAATACAAATGATTGAGAATTAAAAAGTCTAATGATCTTGTGTTACTAGACATGATAGTTATCTTAATGAGAAAGCCCCAGAGGCCTAAAGGGTTAAATAATTGTAAAATCCTGCAGGTGCTTTCAAAAATACTGTCAAGTAAGCAAGTGCCTCTTGTTGGTTGATGAGTTTATAATTTTAAACATGGCGACTTAAAGTTTTTTGTCATCCACAGTTATATATGATGTGCTGCTCATAAAACTAAAGTCTTGTTGGTTCTGTGTTTAGCTGTCCTCCTATAGGTTCCTATGGACTTTTTCCAGCCACTTCTATTGTATTCAGTACTTTGGGATGGCTCTGTAAACAGATGAAGCCAATAATGTATTGACAGTACCAACTGAGAGAAAGTATGGTTAACTGAGGTTACTAAAAACAAAAAGCAATTCAAATCAATTGGCAATTTACAAAAAGAGTTAAAGATTTTAAAAGCTATTATTAAAATTGCTATATTGGACTACTATGCTATGTTATATGTGTGTACATATTGTATGTCCACATGGGGAAATTTTATTAAGAGTTTTATTTTAAATGACTTATAGATAAGATTGTCCATAAATTTAAGCTGCTAAAATCAATCAAAGTACATTTGAATTTGTGTGACGTGAATCTGTGTATCATATGTTTTAAACGTGTTGGTAGAAAGAAACTAAAAGCATTTTAGGTGAATGTGCTTAAGTTTACTGGTTAAACAAACTACACCATGTTAGATATTTAAGAGGTGTTTTCAAATATATGATTTTTAAAATTTATAGAAGGAATTGGACTTTATGGTAAATGTTTTCTTAAGTTGTTATCTAATGGTTGAAACTGCTAAGTATTCATGTGATATTGCTAATGTCAGCAAGTGATCTAGGACTTGCTCCCTCATTTCTCTATTCTAAGCCCAACTTGTTCTTTCATTTCTCTATTCTCTAGGTAGGAAACTAATTCTATTATGAAGGAATCTGTAGGATGCACAATTTAATCTTTAGACCTTATAAAAGAGATGGCTAACATTTTTCTGTAATAGCATAGCCAAAATAAGAACTTAAATAATAATCTCATAGCTAGATTTACTTCGCCATCAGCAAAGTAAACAGTAAGTAGAAAAAAAACCTCCCTTTCAGACCAAAGGGAAAGAAAGTTTTAAAGTGAGAATATAATTTTCCTCATGGGCATTGTCTACCTTAGAAAAACTACTACAGAACATGCCTGTGACTATAGACTTGTAGTTCAGGCCACCGAAGATTAGAGATGGGACTTGACTTGCATCCTCTGGTCTGCTTTAACACAAACCAGGAGGAAAAGAAAGCTAGGCATCAGAAGCAATGGGTGGCAGGCATATAAATGGCTGATCTGTACAGTGATCTGCCCTCAAGGAGACCCAACAGGCCAGTCCAATGCAGTGGCTTTCAAGGTGGTAAGCCTGGGCTTCAGCAGAAATCAGCTTGTGAAGAGCCCTGGCAGCTCTGCCAAGAGTTGGATCACTGGAAATGGACCTGCCCTGGAGAACTTATTGGCTCTAAGCTGAAAAGCCCTTCACTCAGCCCAACTTCCAAAGTGACTACTGCAGCAGAGGGGACAGCCAAGTAGGGTCAGCAACATTGCAGGCAGAACTGTAAATTTCCTGTTAGAGATGCCACCTGCCTTTACCTGGCCAGCTCTCCTCCCAGGCCAGCCAAGTAATGAAAGTCAACAGAGTGCCTTCCCCTAGGAGGTTCACACCTCCCTTAGGATATACCCCAAGTGAAGAGATAGATAGGTCTGGGCCTCTTAACTTACAAAGCCTAAAGCCCACCAGATTATTATCAAGCCCCTTCTATCAGGTTCTACTTGCCTCTCAATCAGAAAACTTAATTGTAGCTTAGACAGCACCTTTCTTAGCTCCTCTAATAATGACTCTGTCCTTTGTTCTAGACCCTGTCTAGCGTACTTGGGCCTCATTCCTTTGTAATCATAACCTCTACTCTACTACCAATGGCTCTACTCCCAACCTGTGTGTACTGATGGTCCTCTTCCCCACTTAATGCTGTATAATTGTTCAAACCTGGTTAATACCACTCTTAGGATCATTGGTTACTATCCTCACCCTGTCTTTTATGACCTTGTCTAAATATGATCAGAGTTGGCAAACTTAGAAGGCTTCCATAGCCTTGGCAACACATGACGACACCCTAGGGTGGTTACTGGCACCATAAACTAGAGTGTCAATTTGTTGGGTTAACAACAGGAGTCACTGTGCACTTGCTCCTCATGTGGGATCTCTGTCCATAATGTGCTGTACATTTTGATTTAATGCTATAACTACTTCTCAAACAGTATGTTTCACTTTGTGTTTCTATGTGGGTGCAAACTGATGAAAACTTTATACTAAATTGATCTTCAGTATATAAAGCGAATTGCAAATGAATCTTGATGTGAATGGAAGGGGAGAGGGAGCGGGAGAGGGGAGGGTTGTGGGTGGGAGGGAAGTTATGGGAAGGGGAAGGCATTGTAATCAATAAACTATACACTGGAAATTTATATTCATTAAATAAAAGTTAAAAAAAACATTCAAAACAATAAAGTGCATGGATAATATGCAGAAAACACAAACCCAGAAGCTATCACAATATTTCTGATTGAGTTAGCCAAAACACAACCGGATATTTCTGGTTTCATCCAGTCATATCCGGACAAAGTGGTGTGGAATTCGTATGCAATGGGCTGAGAAAATCAGAGTGAAAATAGTTTTGGAGAAAAGCAAAGTGTTTCTGTTAGGCAAGTGCATATAATGTCATCTATAAAACAGAAATATCATGTTTGTTTGTCGCAGTTCCTCTAGCATTCTCCCTAGAAAATACGAATGTGTAGAGCTGGTGTCTCCATGTGGAACCAATTAGTGTTTCCAAACACAAAATTAAATGTTCCCTCATAAAAAAAATTCACAACCATAAAGTCCATTGATAATATCCGGAAAACACAAGCACAGAGGCTGTAGCAATATCTGGGATTGAGTTAGCCAAAACAAAACCCGATAATTCCGGTTTCATCCAGTCATATCCGGACAAACGGGTATGGAATTCGTATGGAATGCACCGAGAAAAAGCACAGTAAAAATGGTTTTGGAGAAAAGCAATGTATTTTCGTTAGGCAAGTGCATAAAATGTCATCTATACAAACAGAAATATCATGTTTATTCGTCACAGTTCCTCTAGCTTTCTCCCTACAAAATACGAATATGTAGAGCTGGTGTCTCCATGTGGAACCAGTTAGTGATTCCAAGCACAAAATTAAATGTTCCCCGATAACGAACATTCAAAATAATAAAGTCCATAGATAATATCAGGAATACACAAACACAGAGGGTGTAGCAATCTGGGATTGAGTTAGCCAAAACACAACCGGATATTTCTGGTTTCTTCCAGTCATATCTGGACAAACTGGTGAGGAATTCGTATGCAATGGACCGAGAAAATCACAGTACAAATGGTATTGCAGAAAAGCAAAGTCTTTTCGTTAGGCAAGTGCATAAAATGTCTTCTATACAAACAGAAATATCATGTTTGTTTGTCACAGTTCCACTTGCTATCTACCTAGAAAATACGAATATGTAGAGCTGGTGTCTCCATGTGGAACCAATTACTGTATTGAAGCCCAAAATTAAATGTTCCCCGATAAAAAACATTCAAAACAATAAAGTCAATGGATAATATCAGGAATAAACAAACACAGAGGCTGTAGAAATATCTGGGATTGAATAATCCAGAACACAACAGGATATTTCTGGTTTTATCCAGTGATATCCGGACAAAGTGGTGTGGAATTCGTATGCAATGTACCAAGGAAATCACAGTAAAAATGGTTTTGGAGAAAAGCAAAGTCTTTTTGTCAGGCAAGTGCATAAAATGTCATCTATACAAACAGAAATATCATGTTTGATTGCTGCAGTTCCTCTAGCTTTCTCCCTAGAAAATACGAATGTGTAGAGCTGGTGTCTCCATGTGGAACAAATTACTGTACCAAACACAGAATTAAATGTCGCCCCATAAAAAACATTCAAAACAATAAATTCTGTGGATAATATCAGGAATACACAAACACAGAGGATGTAGGAATATTTGAGTTTGAGTTAGCCAAAAAAAAAAAAAAAAAAAAAACGGACATTTCCGGTTTCATCCAGTCATACCCGGAAAAAAAGGGTGTGGAATTCATATGCAATGGACCAAGAAAATCACAGTAAAAATGGTTTTGGAGAAAAGCAATGTCTTTACGTTAGGCAAGTGCATAAACTGTCATTTATACAAACAGAAATATCATGTTTGTTTGCCGCAGTTCCTCTAGCTTTCTCCCAAGAAAAGACAAATATGTAGAGCTTGTGTCTCCATGTAGAACCAATTAGTGTTTCCAAGCACAAAATAAAATGTTCCCTGATAAAAAAGATTCCAACCAATAAAGTCCATTGATAATATCCGGAAAACACAAACACAGATCCTGTAGCTATATCTGGAATTGAGTTAGCCAAAACAAAACTGGATATTTCCGGTTTCATCCAGTCATATCTGGACAAACTGCTGTGGAATTCGTATGCAACGGACCGAGAAAATCACAGTAAAAATGGTTTTGGAGAAAAGCAAAGTCTTTTAGTTAGGAAAGTACATAAAATATCATCTATACAAAGAGAAATATCATGTTTCTTTCCCGCATTTCCTCTAACTTTCTCCCTAGAAAATACGAATATGTAGAGCTGGGGTCTCCATGTGGAACGAATTTGTGATTCTCAGCACAAAATTAAATGTTCCCTGATTAAGATAATCAAAACAATAAAGTCCGTTTATAATATCCAGAAAAAACAAACACTGAGGATGTAGCAATATCTGGGATATAGTTAGCCAAAACGGAATCGGATATTTCTGGTTTCATTCAGTCAAATACAGACAAAGTAGAGGGAATTCGTATGCAATGGACCGAGAAAATCACAATAAAAATTGTTTAGGGAAAAATATAGTCTATTCCTTAGTCAAGTGCATAAAATGTCGTCTATACAACCAGAAATATCATGTTTGTTTGCCGCAGAACCTCTAGCTTTCTCCGTAGAAAATACGAATGTGTAGAGCTGGTGTCTCCATGTGGACAATTAGTGTTTCTACGGTACAAAATTAAATGTTTCCTGATAAAAACATTCAAAACTATAAGTCCGTAGAGTTCGCCAAAACATAACCCGATATTTGCGGTTTCATCCAGTCATATCCAGACAACGTGGGTTGGAATTCGTATGCAATGGTCTGAGAAAATCACAGTAAAAATGGTTTTAGAGAAAAGCAAAGTCTTTTCGTTAGGCAAGTGCATAAAATGTCTTCTATACAAACAGAAATATCATGTTTGTTTGCCGCAGTTCCTCTAGGTTTCTACCTAGAAAATACGATTGTGTAGAGCGGGTGTCCCCCTGATGAACCAATTACTGTTTCTACGGTACAAAAATAAATGTTCTCTGATAAAAACATTCAAAACAATAAAGTCCATCGATAATATAAGAAAAAAGCAAACACATAGGCTTTCACGATATTTCAGATTGAATTAGCCAAAGCACAACCGGATCTTTCTTGTTTCATCCAGTCATTTCTGGAAAGTGGTGTGGAATTCGTATGCAGTGGACCGAGAAAATCACAGTAAATATGGTTTTGGAAAAAGCAAACTCTTTTCATTAGGCAAGTAGATAAAATGTCATCTATACAAACAGAAATATCATGTTTGATTGCCACAGTTCCTCTAGCTTTCTCCCTAGAAAATACCAACGTGTAGCGCTGGTGTCTCCATGTGGAACCAATTAGCGTTTCCAAGCACAAAAATAAATGTTCCCTGATAAAAAATATCCAAAACAATAAAGTCCATTGATAATATCCAGAAAACACAAACACAGAGGCTGTAGCAATATCTGGGATTGAGTTAGCCAAAACACAACCGGATATTTCCGGTGTCATCCAGTCATATTAGGACAATCTGGTATGGAATTCGTAAGCAATGGCCCAAGAAAATCACAGTAAAATGATTTTGGAGAAATGCAAAATCTTTTCGTTAGGCCAGTGCATAAAATGTCATCTATACAAACAGAAATATCATGTTTGTTTGTCCCGTTCCTCTAGCTTTCTCCCTAGAAAATACGAATGTGTAGAGCTGGTGTCTCCATGTGGAACCAATTAGTGTTTCCAAGCACAAAATAAAATTTTCCCGGATAAAAAACATTCAAATAATAAAGTCCATGGATAATATCCAGAAAACACAAAAACAGAGACTGTAGCAATATCTGGGAATGAGTTAGCCAAAACAAAACCGGATATTTCCGGTTTCATCCAGTCATATCCGGACAAACTGGTGTGGAATTTGTATGCAATGCACCGAGAAAATCACAGTAAGAATGGATTTGGAGAAATGAAAGTATTTTCGTTAGGCAAGTGCATAAACTGTCATTTGTACAAACAGAAATATCATATTTGTTTGCCGCAGTTCCTCTAGCTTTCTCCCTAGAAAATACGAATGTGTAGTGCTGGTGTTCCCATGATGAACCAATTAGTGTTTCAACGGTACAAAATTAAATGTTCCCTGATAAAAACATTCAAAACAATAAAGTCCGTTGATAATGTCCAGAAAACACAAACACAGAGGCTGTAGCAATATCAGGGATTGAGTTAGCCAAAACATAACTGGATATTTCCGGTTTCGTTCCATCATATCCGTACAAACTGGTGTAAATTTTTATGCAATGGTCTGAGAAAATCACAGTACAAATAGTTTGGGGAAAACCAAAGAATTTACGTTAGGCAAGTGTATAAAATGTCATCTATACCAAAAGAACTATCATGATTGTTTGTTCAGTTCCTCTAGCTTTCTCCCTAGAAAATATGAATGTGTAGCGCTGGTGTCTCCATGTGGAACCAATTAGTGTTTCCAAGAACAAAATGAAATTTTCTCTGTTAAAAAACATTCACAACAATGAAGTCCATGGATAATATCAGGAATCCACAAGGACAGAGGCTGCAGCAATAACTGGGATTCTGTTAGCCAAAACAAAACCGGATATTTCCGGTTTCATCCAGTCATATCCGGACAAACTGGTGTAGAATTCGTATGCAGTGGACCAAGAAAATCACAGTACAAATGGTTTTGGAGAAAAGCGAAGTCATTTCATTAGGCAAGTTCATAAAATGCCATCTATACAAACAGAAATATAATGTTTGTTTACCGCAGTTCCTCCAGCTTTCTCCCTAGAAAATATGAATGTGTGGAGCTGGTGTCTCCATGATGAACCAATTAGTGTTTCAACGGTACAAAATTAAATGTTCCCTGATAAAAACATTCAAAACAATAAAGTGCGTGGATAATATCCGGAAAACACAAACACAAAGGCTGTAGCAATATCTGGGATTGAGTTAGACAAAACAAATCCGGATATTTCCGGTTTCATGCAGTCATATCCGGACAAAATGCTGTGGAATTCGCATGCAATGGACCGAGACAATCAGAGTACAAATGGTTTTGGAGAAAAGCAACGTATTTTCTTTAGGCAACTGCATAAAACGTCATCTATACAAACAGAAATATCATGTTTGTTTGCCGCAGCTCCTCTAGCTTTCTACCTAGAAAATACGAATGTATACAGCTGGTGTCCACATGATGAACCAATTAGTATTTTACGGTACAAAATGAAATATTCCCTGATAAAAACATTCAAAACATTAAAGTCCATGGATAATATCCAGAAAACAAAAACACAGAAGCTATCACAATATTTCTGATTGAGTTAGCCAAAACACAACCGGATATTTCTGTTTTCATCCAGTCATATTCGAACAAACTGGTGTGGAATTTGTATGCAACGGGCTGAGAAAACCAGAGTAAAAATGGTTTTGGAGAAAGGCAAATTCTTTTCGTTAAGCAAGTGCACAAACAAAGAGGATTTCACAATATTTCGGATTTAGTTAGCTAAATCACAACCGGATATTTCTGTTTCCATCCTGTCATATCTCGACAAACTGGTGTGGAATTCATATGCAATGGTCCAAGAAAATCACAGTTAAAATTGTTTTGGAGAAAAGCAAAGTGTTTTCGTTAGGCAAGTGCATAAAATGTCATCGATACATACAGAAATATCATGTTTGTTTGTCACAGTTCCTCTAGCTTTCTTGCTAGAAATTACGAATGTGTAGAGCTGGTTTCTCCATGTGGAAGAAATCAGTGGTTCCAAACACAAAATTAAATGTTCCCTGAGAAAAAACATTTAAAACAAAAATTCCGTGGATAATATCAGGAATACACAAACACAGAGGTTGTAGCAATATCTGGGATTGAGTGAGCCAAAACAAAACCGGATATTTCCAGTATCATCCAGTCATATCCGGACAAAGTGGTGTGGAATTCGTATGCAATGGACCGAGAAAATTACAGTACAAATGGTTTTGGAGAAAAGCAAAGTCTTTTCGTTAGGCAAGTGCATAAAATGTCATAGATACAAACAGAAATATCATGTTTGTTTGCCGCAGCTCCTCTAGCTTTCTCCCTAGTAAATACGAATGTGTAGAGCTGGTGTCCCCATGATGAACCAATTAGTGTTTCTACGGTACAAAATGAAATATTCCCTGATAAAAACATTCAAAACATTAAAGTCCATCGATAATATCCAGAAAACACAAACACAGAAGCTATCACAACATTTCTGATTGAGTTAGCCAAAACACAACCGGATATTCTGGTTTCATCCAGTCATATCTAGAAAAACTGGTGTGGAATTCGTATGCAACGGGCTGAGAAAATCAGAATAAAATGGTTTTGAAGTTTTTTCGTTAAGCAAGTGCGCAAACACAGAGTCTTTCACAATATTTCGGATTGAGATAGCTAAAATACAACCGGATATTTCCGGGTTCATCCATTCATATCCGGACAGAGTGGTGTGGAATTCGTATGCAATGGACCGAGAAAATCACAGTACAAATGGTTTTCGAGAAAAGCAAAGTCTTTTCGTTAGGCAAGTGCATAAAATGTCATCGATACAAACAGAAATATCAGGTTTGTTTGCCGCAGTTCCTCTAGCTTTCTCCCTAGAAAATACGAATGTGTAGAGCTGGTACCCCCATGATGAACCAATTATTGTTTCTATGGTACAAAATTAAATGTTCCCTGATAAATACATTCAAAACAATACAGTCCATCGATAATATCCAGAAAACACAAACACAGAGGCATTCACAATGTTTCGGACTGAGTTAGCCAAAACACAACCGGATATTTCTGGTTTCATCCAGTTATATCCGGACACACTGGTGTGGAATTCGAATGCAATGGTCTGAGAAAATCACAGTAAAAATAGTTTTGGAGAAAAGCAAAGGCTTTTCGTTAGGCAAGTGCATAAAATGTCATCTACACAAACAGAAATATCATGTTTGTTTGTCGCAGTTCCTCTATCTTTCTCCCTAGAAAATACGAATGTGTATAGCTGGTGTCTCCATGTGGAACCAATTACTGTACCCAAGTTCAAAATAAAATGTCTCCCAATAAAAAACATTCAAAACAATAAACTCTGTTCATAATATCCAGAAAACACAAAAACAGAAGCTGTAGTAATATTTGGGGTTGAGTTAGCGAAAACACAACCGGATATTTCCAGTTTCATCCAGTCGTATCCGGACAAAGTGGTGTGGAATTCGTATGTAGTGGACCGGGAAAATCACCGTAAAAATGGTTTTGGAGAAAAGCAAAGTCTTTTCGTTAGGCAAGTGCATAAAATGTCATCTATACAAACAGAAATATCATGTTTGTTTGCCACAGTTCCTCTAGCTTTCTCCCTAGAAAATACGAATGTGTAGTGCTGGTGTCTCCATGTGGAACCAAATAGCGATTCCAAGCACAAAATTAAATGTTCCCCGATAAAAAACATTCAAAACAATAAAGTCCGTGGATAATATCAGGAATAGAAAAACACAGAGGCTGTAGCAATAACTGGCATTGAGTTAGCCAAAACAAAACCGGATATTTCCGGTTTCATCCAGTCATATCTGGACAAACTGGTGTGGAATTCATATGCAATGGACCGAGAGAATCACAGTAAAAATGGTTTTGGAGAAAAGAAAAGTCTTTTCGTTAGGCAAGTGCAATTAGTGTTTCTGAGGTGCAAAATTAAATGTTGCCTGATAAAAACATTCAAAACAATACAGTCCATCAATAATATCCAGAAAACACAAACACACAGGCTTTCACAATGTTTCGGATTGAGTTAGCCAAAACTCAACAGTATATTTCTGTTTCATCGAATCATATCCGGACAAACTGGTGTGGAATTCGTATGCAATGGATAGAGAAAATCACAGTAAAAATGATTTTGGAGAAGAGCAGTCTTTTCGTTAGGCAAGTCCATAAAATGTCATCAATACAAACAGAAATATCATGTTTATTTGTCACAGTTCCTCTAGCTTTCTCCCTAGAATTACGAATGTGTAGAGCTGGTGTCTCCATGTGGAACCAATTACTGTATCCAAGCTTAAAATAAAATGTTCTCCGATAAAAAACATTCAAAACAATAAAGTCCGTTGATAATATCCAGAAAACACACACACTGAGGCTGTATTAATAGCTGGGATTGAGTTAGCCAAAACAAATCCGGATAATTTTCACTTTCATTAAGGTCATATCCGGACAAAGTGGTGTGTAATTTCTATGCAATGCACTGAGAAAATCACAGTAAAAATGGTTTTGGAGAAAAGCAAATTCTTTTCGTTAGGCAAGTGCATGAAATGTCATCTAAACAAACAGATATATCATGTTTGTTTGCCCCAGTCCCAGTAGCTTTCTCCCTAGAAAATACGAATGTGTAGCGCTGGTGTCTCCATGTGGAACCAATTACCGATTCCAAGCACAAAATTAAATGTTCCCTGATAAAAAACATTCAAAACAATAAAGTCCGTGGAAAATATCAGGAATACAAAAACACAGAGGCTGTAGCAATATCTGGCATTGAGTCAGCCAAAACACAACCGGATATTTCCAGTTTCATCCAGTCATATCTGGACAAACTGGTGTGGAATTTGTATGCAATGGACCGAGAAAATCACAGTAAAAATGGTTGTGGAGAAAAGCAAACTCTTTTCTTTAGGCAAGTCCATAAAATGTCATCTATACAAACAGAAATATCATGTTTGTTTGCCGAACTTCCTCTAGCTTTCTATCTAGAAAATACGAATGTGTGGAGCTGGTGTCCCCTTGATGAACCAATGAGTGTTTCAACGGTAGAAAATTAAATGTTCCCTGATAAAAAACATTCAAAACAATAAAGTCCATCGATAATATCAAGAAAACACAAACACAGAGGCTTTCACAATATTTCAAATTGAGTTAGCCAAAACACAACCGGATATTTCTTGTTTCATCCAGTCATATCCGGACAAACTGGTGTGGAATTCGTATGCAATGGACCGAGAAAATCACAGTAAAATGGTTTTGGAGAAAAGCAAAGTCTTTTCGTTAGGCAAGTGCATAAAATGTCATCTATACAAACAGAAATATCATGTTTGTTTGCCACAGTTCCTCTAGCTTTCTCCCTAGAAAATACGAATGTGTAGTGCTGGTGTCTCCATGTGGAACCAATTACCGATTCCAAGCACAAAATTCAATGTTCCCCGATAAAAAACATTCAAAACAATAAAGTCCGTGGATAATATCAGGAATAGAAAAACACAGAGGCTGTAGCAATATCTGGCATTGAGTTAGCCAAAACACAACCGGATATTTCCGGTTTCATCCAGTCATATCTGGACAAACTGGTGTGGAATTCATATGCAATGGACCGAGAGAATCACAGTAAAAATGGTTTTGGAGAAAAGCAAAGTCTTTTCGTTAGGCAAGTGCAATTAGTGTTTCTGAGGTGCAAAATTAAATGTTGCCTGATAAAAACATTCAAAACAATACAGTCCATCAATAATATCCAGAAAACACAAACACACAGGCTTTCACAATGTTTCGGATTGAGTTAGCCAAAACTCAACAGTATATTTCTGTTTCATCGAATCATATCCGGACAAACTGGTGTGGAATTCGTATGCAATGGATAGAGAAAATCACAGTAAAAATGATTTTGGAGAAGAGCAGTCTTTTCGTTAGGCAAGTGCATAAAATGTCATCAATACAAACAGAAATATCATGTTTATTTGTCACAGTTCCTCTAGCTTTCTCCCTAGAAATACGAATGTGTAGAGCTGGTGTCTCCATGTGGAACCAATTACTGTATCCAAGCTTAAAATAAAATGTTCTCCGATAAAAAACATTCAAAACAATAAAGTCCGTTGATAATATCCAGAAAACACACACACTGAGGCTGTATTAATAGCTGGGATTGAGTTAGCCAAAACAAATCCGGATAATTTTCACTTTCACTAAGGTCATATCCGGACAAAGTGGTGTGTAATTTCTATGCAATGCACTGAGAAAATCACAGTAAAAATGGTTTTGGAGAAAAGCAAAGTCTTTTCGTTAGGCAAGTGCATGAAATGTCATCTATACAAACAGATATATCATGTTTGTTTGCCGCAGTCCCAGTAGCTTTCTCCCTAGAAAATACGAATGTGTAGCGCTGGTGTCTCCATGTGGAACCAATTAGGGATTCCAAGCACAAAATTAAATGTTCCCTGATAAAAAACATTCAAAACAATAAAGTCCGTGGAAAATATCAGGAATACAAAAACACAGAGGCTGTAGCAATATCTGGCATTGAGTCAGCCAAAACACAACCGGATATTTCCGGTTTCATCCAGTCATATCTGGACAAACTGGTGTGGAATTTGTATGCAATGGACCGAGAAAATCACAGTAAAAATGGTTGTGGAGGAAAACAAACTCTTTTCTTTAGGCAAGTCCATAAAATGTCATCAATAGAAACAGAAATATCATGTTTGTTTGCCGAACTTCCTCTAGCTTTCTATCTAGAAAATACGAATGTGTGGAGCTGGTGTCCCCTTGATGAACCAATGAGTGTTTCAACGGTAGAAAATTAAATGTTCCCTGATAAAAAACATTCAAAACAATAAAGTCCATCGATAATATCAAGAAAACACAAACACAGAGGCTTTCACAATATTTCGAATTGAGTTAGCCAAAACACAACCGGATATTTCTTGTTTCATCCAGTCATATCCGGACAAACTGGTGTGGAATTCGTATGCAATGGACCGAGAAAATCACAGTAAAATGGTTTTGGAGAAAAGCAAAGTCTTTTCGTTAGGCAAGTGCATAAAATGTCATCTATACAAACAGAAATATCATGTTTGTTTGCCACAGTTCCTCTAGCTTTCTCCCTAGAAAATACGAATGTGTAGTGCTGGTGTCTCCATGTGGAACCAATTACCGATTCCAAGCACAAAATTAAATGTTTCCCGATAAAAAACATTCAAAACAATAAAGTCCGTGGATAATATCAGGAATACAAAAACACAGAGGCTGTAGCAATAACTGGCATTGAGTTAGCCAAAGCACAACCGGATATTTCCGGTTTCATCCAGTCATATCTGGACAAACTGGTGTGGAATTCGTATGCAATGGACCGAGAGAATCACAGTAAAAATGGTTTTGGAGAAAAGCAAAGTCTTTTCGTTAGGCAAGTGCAATTAGTGTTTCTGAGGTGCAAAATTAAATGTTGCCTGATAAAAACATTCAAAACTATACAGTCCATCAATAATATCCAGAAAACACAAACACACAGGCTTTCACAATGTTTCGGATTGAGTTAGCCAAAACTCAACAGTATATTTCTGTTTCATCGAATCATATCCGGACAAAGTGGTGTGGAATTCGTATGTAGTGGACCGGGAAAATCACCGTAAAAATGGTTTTGGAGAAAAGCAAAGTCTTTTCGTTAGGCAAGTGCATAAAATGTCATCTATACAAACAGAAATATCATGTTTGTTTGCCACAGTTCCTCTAGCTTTCTCCCTAGAAAATACGAATGTGTAGTGCTGGTGTCTCCATGTGGAACCAAATAGCGATTCCAAGCACAAAATTAAATGTTCCCCGATAAAAAACATTCAAAACAATAAAGTCCGTGGATAATATCAGGAATAGAAAAACACAGAGGCTGTAGCAATAACTGGCATTGAGTTAGCCAAAACAAAACCGGATATTTCCGGTTTCATCCAGTCATATCTGGACAAACTGGTGTGGAATTCATATGCAATGGACCGAGAGAATCACAGTAAAAATGGTTTTGGAGAAAAGAAAAGTCTTTTCGTTAGGCAAGTGCAATTAGTGTTTCTGAGGTGCAAAATTAAATGTTGCCTGATAAAAACATTCAAAACAATACAGTCCATCAATAATATCCAGAAAACACAAACACACAGGCTTTCACAATGTTTCGGATTGAGTTAGCCAAAACTCAACAGTATATTTCTGTTTCATCGAATCATATCCGGACAAACTGGTGTGGAATTCGTATGCAATGGATAGAGAAAATCACAGTAAAAATGATTTTGGAGAAGAGCAGTCTTTTCGTTAGGCAAGTCCATAAAATGTCATCAATACAAACAGAAATATCATGTTTATTTGTCACAGTTCCTCTAGCTTTCTCCCTAGAATTACGAATGTGTAGAGCTGGTGTCTCCATGTGGAACCAATTACTGTATCCAAGCTTAAAATAAAATGTTCTCCGATAAAAAACATTCAAAACAATAAAGTCCGTTGATAATATCCAGAAAACACACACACTGAGGCTGTATTAATAGCTGGGATTGAGTTAGCCAAAACAAATCCGGATAATTTTCACTTTCATTAAGGTCATATCCGGACAAAGTGGTGTGTAATTTCTATGCAATGCACTGAGAAAATCACAGTAAAAATGGTTTTGGAGAAAAGCAAATTCTTTTCGTTAGGCAAGTGCATGAAATGTCATCTAAACAAACAGATATATCATGTTTGTTTGCCCCAGTCCCAGTAGCTTTCTCCCTAGAAAATACGAATGTGTAGCGCTGGTGTCTCCATGTGGAACCAATTACCGATTCCAAGCACAAAATTAAATGTTCCCTGATAAAAAACATTCAAAACAATAAAGTCCGTGGAAAATATCAGGAATACAAAAACACAGAGGCTGTAGCAATATCTGGCATTGAGTCAGCCAAAACACAACCGGATATTTCCAGTTTCATCCAGTCATATCTGGACAAACTGGTGTGGAATTTGTATGCAATGGACCGAGAAAATCACAGTAAAAATGGTTGTGGAGAAAAGCAAACTCTTTTCTTTAGGCAAGTCCATAAAATGTCATCTATACAAACAGAAATATCATGTTTGTTTGCCGAACTTCCTCTAGCTTTCTATCTAGAAAATACGAATGTGTGGAGCTGGTGTCCCCTTGATGAACCAATGAGTGTTTCAACGGTAGAAAATTAAATGTTCCCTGATAAAAAACATTCAAAACAATAAAGTCCATCGATAATATCAAGAAAACACAAACACAGAGGCTTTCACAATATTTCAAATTGAGTTAGCCAAAACACAACCGGATATTTCTTGTTTCATCCAGTCATATCCGGACAAACTGGTGTGGAATTCGTATGCAATGGACCGAGAAAATCACAGTAAAATGGTTTTGGAGAAAAGCAAAGTCTTTTCGTTAGGCAAGTGCATAAAATGTCATCTATACAAACAGAAATATCATGTTTGTTTGCCACAGTTCCTCTAGCTTTCTCCCTAGAAAATACGAATGTGTAGTGCTGGTGTCTCCATGTGGAACCAATTACCGATTCCAAGCACAAAATTCAATGTTCCCCGATAAAAAACATTCAAAACAATAAAGTCCGTGGATAATATCAGGAATAGAAAAACACAGAGGCTGTAGCAATATCTGGCATTGAGTTAGCCAAAACACAACCGGATATTTCCGGTTTCATCCAGTCATATCTGGACAAACTGGTGTGGAATTCATATGCAATGGACCGAGAGAATCACAGTAAAAATGGTTTTGGAGAAAAGCAAAGTCTTTTCGTTAGGCAAGTGCAATTAGTGTTTCTGAGGTGCAAAATTAAATGTTGCCTGATAAAAACATTCAAAACAATACAGTCCATCAATAATATCCAGAAAACACAAACACACAGGCTTTCACAATGTTTCGGATTGAGTTAGCCAAAACTCAACAGTATATTTCTGTTTCATCGAATCATATCCGGACAAACTGGTGTGGAATTCGTATGCAATGGATAGAGAAAATCACAGTAAAAATGATTTTGGAGAAGAGCAGTCTTTTCGTTAGGCAAGTGCATAAAATGTCATCAATACAAACAGAAATATCATGTTTATTTGTCACAGTTCCTCTAGCTTTCTCCCTAGAAATACGAATGTGTAGAGCTGGTGTCTCCATGTGGAACCAATTACTGTATCCAAGCTTAAAATAAAATGTTCTCCGATAAAAAACATTCAAAACAATAAAGTCCGTTGATAATATCCAGAAAACACACACACTGAGGCTGTATTAATAGCTGGGATTGAGTTAGCCAAAACAAATCCGGATAATTTTCACTTTCACTAAGGTCATATCCGGACAAAGTGGTGTGTAATTTCTATGCAATGCACTGAGAAAATCACAGTAAAAATGGTTTTGGAGAAAAGCAAAGTCTTTTCGTTAGGCAAGTGCATGAAATGTCATCTATACAAACAGATATATCATGTTTGTTTGCCGCAGTCCCAGTAGCTTTCTCCCTAGAAAATACGAATGTGTAGCGCTGGTGTCTCCATGTGGAACCAATTAGGGATTCCAAGCACAAAATTAAATGTTCCCTGATAAAAAACATTCAAAACAATAAAGTCCGTGGAAAATATCAGGAATACAAAAACACAGAGGCTGTAGCAATATCTGGCATTGAGTCAGCCAAAACACAACCGGATATTTCCGGTTTCATCCAGTCATATCTGGACAAACTGGTGTGGAATTTGTATGCAATGGACCGAGAAAATCACAGTAAAAATGGTTGTGGAGGAAAACAAACTCTTTTCTTTAGGCAAGTCCATAAAATGTCATCAATAGAAACAGAAATATCATGTTTGTTTGCCGAACTTCCTCTAGCTTTCTATCTAGAAAATACGAATGTGTGGAGCTGGTGTCCCCTTGATGAACCAATGAGTGTTTCAACGGTAGAAAATTAAATGTTCCCTGATAAAAAACATTCAAAACAATAAAGTCCATCGATAATATCAAGAAAACACAAACACAGAGGCTTTCACAATATTTCGAATTGAGTTAGCCAAAACACAACCGGATATTTCTTGTTTCATCCAGTCATATCCGGACAAACTGGTGTGGAATTCGTATGCAATGGACCGAGAAAATCACAGTAAAATGGTTTTGGAGAAAAGCAAAGTCTTTTCGTTAGGCAAGTGCATAAAATGTCATCTATACAAACAGAAATATCATGTTTGTTTGCCACAGTTCCTCTAGCTTTCTCCCTAGAAAATACGAATGTGTAGTGCTGGTGTCTCCATGTGGAACCAATTACCGATTCCAAGCACAAAATTAAATGTTTCCCGATAAAAAACATTCAAAACAATAAAGTCCGTGGATAATATCAGGAATACAAAAACACAGAGGCTGTAGCAATAACTGGCATTGAGTTAGCCAAAGCACAACCGGATATTTCCGGTTTCATCCAGTCATATCTGGACAAACTGGTGTGGAATTCGTATGCAATGGACCGAGAGAATCACAGTAAAAATGGTTTTGGAGAAAAGCAAAGTCTTTTCGTTAGGCAAGTGCAATTAGTGTTTCTGAGGTGCAAAATTAAATGTTGCCTGATAAAAACATTCAAAACTATACAGTCCATCAATAATATCCAGAAAACACAAACACACAGGCTTTCACAATGTTTCGGATTGAGTTAGCCAAAACTCAACAGTATATTTCTGTTTCATCGAATCATATCCGGACAAACTGGTGTGGAATTCGTATGCAATGGATTGAGAAAATCACAGAAAAAATGATTTTGGAGAAGAGCAAAGTCTTTTCGTTAGGCAAGTGCATAAAATGTCATCAATACAAACAGAAATATCATGTTTATTTGTCACAGTTCCTCTAGCTTTCTCCCTAGAAATACGAATGTGTAGAGCTGGTGTCTCCATGTGGAAGCAACTACTGTATCCAAGCTTAAAATAAAATGTTCTCCGATAAAAAACATTCAAAACAATAAAGTCCGTTGATAATATCCAGAAAACACACACACTGAGGCTGTATTAATAGCTGGGATTGAGTTAGCCAAAACAAATCCGGATACTTTTTCACTTTCATTAAGGTCATATCCGGACAAAGTGGTGTGTAATTTCTATGCAATGCACTGAGAAAATCACAGTAAAAATGGTTTTGGAGAAAAGCAAATTCTTTTCGTTAGGCAAGTGCATGAAATGTCATCTATACAAACAGATATATCATGTTTGTTTGCCGCAGTCCCAGTAGCTTTCTCCCTAGAAAATACGAATGTGTAGCGCTGGTGTCTCCATGTGGAACCAATTACCGATTCCAAGCACAAAATTAAATGTTCCCTGATAAAAAACATTCAAAACAATAAAGTCCGTGGAAAATATCAGGAATAGAAAAACACAGAGGCTGTAGCAATATCTGGCATTGAGTTAGCCAAAACACAACCGGATATTTCCGGTTTCATCCAGTCATATCTGGACAAACTGGTGTGGAATTTGTATGCAATGGACCGAGAAAATCACAGTAAAAATGGTTGTGGAGAAAAGCAAACTCTTTTCTTTAGGCAAGTCCATAAAATGTCATCTATACAAACAGAAATATGATGTTTGTTTGCCGAACTTCCTCTAGCTTTCTATCTAGAAAATACGAATGTGTGGAGCTGGTGTCCCCTTGATGAACCAATGAGTGTTTCAACGGTAGAAAATTAAATGTTCCCTGATAAAAAACATTCAAAACAATAAAGTCCATCGATAATATCAAGAAAACACAAACACAGAGGCTTTCACAATATTTCAAATTGAGTTAGCCAAAACACAACCGGATATTTCTTGTTTCATCCAGTCATATCTGGACGAACTGCTGTGGAATTCGTATGCAATGGACCGAGAAAATCACAGTAAAATGGTTTTGGAGAAAAGCAAAGTCTTTTCGTTAGGCAAGTGCATAAAATGTCATCTATACAAACAGAAATATCATGTTTGTTTGCCCCAGTTCCTCTAGCTTTCTCCCTAGAAAATACGAATGTGTAGTGCTGGTGTCTCCATGTGGAACCAATTACCGATTCCAAGCACAAAATTAAATGTTCCCCGATAAAAAACATTCAAAACAATAAAGTCCGTGGATAATATCAGGAATACAAAAACACAGAGGCTGTAGCAATATCTGGGATTGAGTTAGCCAAAACACAACCGGATATTTCCGGTTTCATCCAGTCATATCTGGACAAACTGGTGTGGAATTCGTATGCAATGGACCGAGAGAATCACAGTAAAAATGGTTTTGGAGAAAAGCAAAGTCTTTTCGTTAGGCAAGTGCAATTAGTGTTTCTGAGGTGCAAAATTAAATGTTGCCTGATAAAAACATTCAAAACTATACAGTCCATCAATAATATCCAGAAAACACAAACACACAGGCTTTCACAATGTTTCGGATTGAGTTAGCCAAAACTCAACAGTATATTTCTGTTTCATCGAATCATATCCGGACAAACTGGTGTGGAATTCGTATGCAATGGTTTGAGAAAATCACAGAAAAAATGATTTTGGAGAAGAGCAAAGTCTTTTCGTTAGGCAAGTGCATAAAATGTCATCAATACAAACAGAAATATCATGTTTATTTGTCACAGTTCCTCTAGCTTTCTCCCTAGAAATACGAATGTGTAGAGCTGGTGTCTCCATGTGGAACCAATTACTGTATCCAAGCTTAAAATAAAATGTTCTCCGATAAAAAACATTCAAAACAATAAAGTCCGTTGATAATATCCAGAAAACACACACACTGAGGCTGTATTAATAGCTGGGATTGAGTTAGCCAAAACAAATCCGGATACTTTTTCACTTTCATTAAGGTCATATCCGGACAAAGTGGTGTGTAATTTCTATGCAATGCACTGAGAAAATCACAGAAAAAATGGTTTTGGAGAAAAGCAAATTCTTTTCGTTAGGCAAGTGCATGAAATGTCATCTATACAAACAGATATATCATGTTTGTTTGCCGCAGTCCCAGTAGCTTTCTCCCTAGAAAATACGAATGTGTAGCGCTGGTGTCTCCATGTGGAACCAATTACCGATTCCAAGCACAAAATTAAATGTTCCCTGATAAAAAACATTCAAAACAATAAAGTCCGTGGAAAATATCAGGAATAGAAAAACACAGAGGCTGTAGCAATATCTGGCATTGAGTTAGCCAAAACACAACCGGATATTTCCGGTTTCATCCAGTCATATCTGGACAAACTGGTGTGGAATTTGTATGCAATGGACCGAGAAAATCACAGTAAAAATGGTTGTGGAGAAAAGCAAACTCTTTTCTTTAGGCAAGTCCATAAAATGTCATCTATACAAACAGAAATATGATGTTTGTTTGCCGAACTTCCTCTAGCTTTCTATCTAGAAAATACGAATGTGTGGAGCTGGTGTCCCCTTGATGAACCAATGAGTGTTTCAACGGTAGAAAATTAAATGTTCCCTGATAAAAAACATTCAAAACAATAAAGTCCATCGATAATATCAAGAAAACACAAACACAGAGGCTTTCACAATATTTCAAATTGAGTTAGCCAAAACACAACCGGATATTTCTTGTTTCATCCAGTCATATCTGGACGAACTGCTGTGGAATTCGTATGCAATGGACCGAGAAAATCACAGTAAAATGGTTTTGGAGAAAAGCAAAGTCTTTTCGTTAGGCAAGTGCATAAAATGTCATCTATACAAACAGAAATATCATGTTTGTTTGCCCCAGTTCCTCTAGCTTTCTCCCTAGAAAATACGAATGTGTAGTGCTGGTGTCTCCATGTGGAACCAATTACCGATTCCAAGCACAAAATTAAATGTTCCCCGATAAAAAACATTCAAAACAATAAAGTCCGTGGATAATATCAGGAATACAAAAACACAGAGGCTGTAGCAATATCTGGGATTGAGTTAGCCAAAACACAACCGGATATTTCCGGTTTCATCCAGTCATATCTGGACAAACTGGTGTGGAATTCGTATGCAATGGACCGAGAGAATCACAGTAAAAATGGTTTTGGAGAAAAGCAAAGTCTTTTCGTTAGGCAAGTGCAATTAGTGTTTCTGAGGTGCAAAATTAAATGTTGCCTGATAAAAACATTCAAAACTATACAGTCCATCAATAATATCCAGAAAACACAAACACACAGGCTTTCACAATGTTTCGGATTGAGTTAGCCAAAACTCAACAGTATATTTCTGTTTCATCGAATCATATCCGGACAAACTGGTGTGGAATTCGTATGCAATGGTTTGAGAAAATCACAGAAAAAATGATTTTGGAGAAGAGCAAAGTCTTTTCGTTAGGCAAGTGCATAAAATGTCATCAATACAAACAGAAATATCATGTTTATTTGTCACAGTTCCTCTAGCTTTCTCCCTAGAAATACGAATGTGTAGAGCTGGTGTCTCCATGTGGAACCAATTACTGTATCCAAGCTTAAAATAAAATGTTCTCCGATAAAAAACATTCAAAACAATAAAGTCCGTTGATAATATCCAGAAAACACACACACTGAGGCTGTATTAATAGCTGGGATTGAGTTAGCCAAAACAAATCCGGATACTTTTTCACTTTCATTAAGGTCATATCCGGACAAAGTGGTGTGTAATTTCTATGCAATGCACTGAGAAAATCACAGTAAAAATGGTTTTGGAGAAAAGCAAATTCTTTTCGTTAGGCAAGTGCATGAAATGTCATCTATACAAACAGATATATCATGTTTGTTTGCCGCAGTCCCAGTAGCTTTCTCCCTAGAAAATACGAATGTGTAGCGCTGGTGTCTCCATGTGGAACCAATTAGTGATTCCAAGCACAAAATTAAATGTTCCCTGATAAAAAACATTCAACACAATAAAGTCCGTGGAAAATATCAGGAATACAAAAACACAGAGGCTGTAGCAATATCTGGCATTGAGTTAGCCAAAACACAACCGGATATTTCCGGTTTCATCCAGTCATATCTGGACAAACTGGTGTGGAATTTGTATGCAATGGACCGAGAAAATCACAGTAAAAATGGTTGTGGAGAAAAGCAAACTCTTTTCTTTAGGCAAGTCCATAAAATGTCATCTATACAAACAGAAATATCATGTTTGTTTGCCGAACTTCCTCTAGCTTTCTATCTAGAAAATACGAATGTGTGGAGCTGGTGTCCCCTTGATGAACCAATGAGTGTTTCAACGGTAGAAAATTAAATGTTCCCTGATAAAAAACATTCAAAACAATAAAGTCCATCGATAATATCAAGAAAACACAAACACAGAGGCTTTCACAATATTTCGAATTGAGTTAGCCAAAACACAACCGGATATTTCTTGTTTCATCCAGTCATATCCGGACAAACTGGTGTGGAATTCGTATGCAATGGACCGAGAAAATCACAGTAAAATGGTTTTGGAGAAAAGCAAAGTCTTTTCGTTAGGCAAGTGCATAAAATGTCATCTATACAAACAGAAATATCATGTTTGTTTGCCCCAGTTCCTCTAGCTTTCTCCCTAGAAAATACGAATGTGTAGTGCTGGTGTCTCCATGTGGAACCAATTACCGATTCCAAGCTCAAAATTAAATGTTCCCCGATAAAAAACATTCAAAACAATAAAGTCCGTGGATAATATCAGGAATACAAAAACACAGAGGCTGTAGCAATATCTGGGATTGAGTTAGCCAAAACACAACCGGATATTTCTGGTTTCATCCAGTCATATCTGGACAAACTGGTGTGGAATTCGTATGTAATGGACCGAGAGAATCACAGTAAAAATGGTTTTGGAGAAAAGCAAAGTCTTTTCGTTAGGCAAGTGCAATTAGTGTTTCTGAGGTGCAAAATTAAATGTTGCCTGATAAAAACATTCAAAACAATACAGTCCATCAATAATATCCAGAAAACACAAACACACAGGCTTTCACAATGTTTCGGATTGAGTTAGCCAAAACTCAACAGTATATTTCTGTTTCATCGAATCATATCCGGACAAACTGGTGTGGAATTCGTATGCAATGGATTGAGAAAACCACAGTAAAAATGATTTTGGAGAAGAGCAAAGTCTTTTCGTTAGGCAAGTGCATAAAATGTCATCAATACAAACAGAAATATCATGTTTATTTGTCACAGTTCCTCTAGCTTTCTCCCTAGAAATACGAATGTGTAGAGCTGGTGTCTCCATGTGGAACCAATTACTGTATCCAAGCTTAAAATAAAATGTTCTCCGATAAAAAACATTCAAAACAATAAAGTCCGTTGATAATATCCAGAAAACACACACACTGAGGCTGTATTAATAGCTGGGATTGAGTTAGCCAAAACAAATCCGGATACTTTTTCACTTTCATTAAGGTCATATCCGGACAAAGTGGTGTGTAATTTCTATGCAATGCACTGAGAAAATCACAGTAAAAATGGTTTTGGAGAAAAGCAAAGTCTTTTCGTTAGGCAAGTGCATGAAATGTCATCTATACAAACAGATATATCATGTTTGTTTGCCGCAGTCCCAGTAGCTTTCTCCCTAGAAAATACGAATGTGTAGCGCTGGTGTCTCCATGTGGAACCAATTAGGGATTCCAAGCACAAAATTAAATGTTCCCTGATAAAAAACATTCAACACAATAAAGTCCGTGGAAAATATCAGGAATACAAAAACACAGAGGCTGTAGCAATATCTGGCATTGAGTTAGCCAAAACACAACCGGATATTTCCGGTTTCATCCAGTCATATCTGGACAAACTGGTGTGGAATTTGTATGCAATGGACCGAGAAAATCACAGTAAAAATGGTTGTGGAGAAAAGCAAACTCTTTTCTTTAGGCAAGTCCATAAAATGTCATCTATACAAACAGAAATATCATGTTTGTTTGCCGAACTTCCTCTAGCTTTCTATCTAGAAAATACGAATGTGTGGAGCTGGTGTGCCCTTGATGAACCAATGAGTGTTTCAACGGTAGAAAATTAAATGTTCCCTGATAAAAAACATTCAAAACAATAAAGTCCATCGATAATATCAAGAAAACACAAACACAGAGGCTTTCACAATATTTCGAATTGAGTTAGCCAAAACACAACCGGATATTTCTTGTTTCATCCAGTTATATCCGGACAAACTGGTGTGGAATTCGTATGCAATGGACCGAGAAAATCACAGTAAAATGGTTTTGGAGAAAAGCAAAGTCTTTTCGTTAGGCAAGTGCATAAAATGTCATCTATCCAAACAGAAATATCATGTTTGTTTGCCACAGTTCCTCTAGCTTTCTCCCTAGAAATACGAATGTGTAGTGCTGGTGTCTCCATGTGGAACCAATTACCGATTCCAAGCACAAAATTAAATGTTCCCCGATAAAAAACATTCAAAACAATAAAGTCCGTGGATAATATCAGGAATACAAAAACACAGAGGCTGTAGCAATATCTGGGATTGAGTTAGCCAAAACACAACCGGATATTTCCGGTTTCATCCAGTCATATCTGGACAAACTGGTGTGGAATTCGTATGCAATGGACCGAGAGAATCACAGTAAAAATGGTTTTGGAGAAAAGGAAAGTCTTTTAGTTAGGCAAGTGCAATTAGTGTTTCTGAGGTGCAAAATTAAATGTTGCCTGATAAAAACATTCAAAACAATACAGTCCATCAATAATATCCAGAAAACACAAACACACAGGCTTTCACAATGTTTTGGATTGAGGTAGCCAAAACTCAGCAGTATATTTCTGTTTCATCGAATCATATCCGGACAAACTGGTGTGGAATTCGTATGCAATGGATTGAGAAAATCACAGTAAAAATGATTTTGGAGAAGAGCAAAGTCTTTTCGTTAGGCAAGTGCATAAAATGTCATCAATACAAACAGAAATATCATGTTTATTTGTCACAGTTCCTCTAGCTTTCTCCCTAGAAATACGAATGTGTAGAGCTGGTGTCTCCATGTGGAACCAATTACTGTATCCAAGCTTAAAATAAAATGTTCTCCGATAAAAAACATTCAAAACAATAAAGTCCGTTGATAATATCCAGAAAACACACACACTGAGGCTGTATTAATAGCTGGGATTGAGTTAGCCAAAACAAATCCGGATACTTTTTCACTTTCATTAAGGTCATATCCGGACAAAGTGGTGTGTAATTTCTATGCAATGCACTGAGAAAATCACAGTAAAAATGGTTTTGGAGAAAAGCAAAGTCTTTTCGTTAGGCAAGTGCATGAAATGTCATCTATACAAACAGATATATCATGTTTGTTTGCCGCAGTCCCAGTAGCTTTCTCCCTAGAAAATACGAATGTGTAGCGCTGGTGTCTCCATGTGGAACCAATTAGGGATTCCAAGCACAAAATTAAATGTTCCCTGATAAAAAACATTCAAAACAATAAAGTCCGTGGAAAATATCAGGAATACAAAAACACAGAGGCTGTAGCAATATCTGGCATTGAGTTAGCCAAAACACAACCGGATATTTCCGGTTTCATCCAGTCATATCTGGACAAACTGGTGTGGAATTTGTATGCAATGGACCGAGAAAATCACAGTAAAAATGGTTGTGGAGAAAAGCAAACTCTTTTCTTTAGGCAAGTCCATAAAATGTCATCTATACCAACAGAAATATCATGTTTGTTTGCCGAACTTCCTCTAGCTTTCTATCTAGAAAATACGAATGTGTGGAGCTGGTGTCCCCTTGATGAACCAATGAGTGTTTCAACGGTAGAAAATTAAATGTTCCCTGATAAAAAACATTCAAAACAATAAAGTCCATCGATAATATCAAGAAAACACAAACACAGAGGCTTTCACAATATTTCGAATTGAGTTAGCCAAAACACAACCGGATATTTCTTGTTTCATCCAGTCATATCCGGACAAACTGGTGTGGAATTCGTATGCAATGGACCGAGAAAATCACAGTAAAATGGTTTTGGAGAAAAGCAAAGTCTTTTCGTTAGGCAAGTGCATAAAATGTCATCTATACAAACAGAAATATCATGTTTGTTTGCCACAGTTCCTCTAGCTTTCTCCCTAGAAAATACGAATGTGTAGTGCTGGTGTCTCCATGTGGAACCAATTACCGATTCCAAGCACAAAATTAAATGTTCCCTGATAAAAAACATTCAAAACAATAAAGTCCGTGGATAATATCCGGAATACAAAAACACAGAGGCTGTAGCAATATCTGGGATTGAGTTAGCCAAAACACAACCGGATATTTCCGGTTTCATCCAGTCATATCTGGACAAACTGGTGTGGAATTCGTATGCAATGGACCGAGAGAATCACAGTAAAAATGGTTTTGGAGAAAAGCAAAGTCTTTTCGTTAGGCAAGTGCAATTAGTGTTTCTGAGGTGCAAAATTAAATGTTGCCTGATAAAAACATTCAAAACAATACAGTCCATCAATAATATCCAGAAAACACAAACACACAGGCTTTCACAATGTTTCGGATTGAGGTAGCCAAAACTCAGCAGTATATTTCTGTTTCATCGAATCATATCCGGACAAACTGGTGTGGAATTCGTATGCAATGGATTGAGAAAATCACAGTAAAAATGATTTTGGAGAAGAGCAAAGTCTTTTCGTTAGGCAAGTGCATAAAATGTCATCAATACAAACAGAAATATCATGTTTATTTGTCACAGTTCCTCTAGCTTTCTCCCTAGAAATACGAATGTGTAGAGCTGGTGTCTCCATGTGGAACCAATTACTGTATCCAAGCTTAAAATAAAATGTTCTCCGATAAAAAAACATTCAAAACAATAAAGTCCGTTGATAATATCCAGAAAACACACACACTGAGGCTGTATTAATAGCTGGGATTGAGTTAGCCAAAACAAATCCGGATACTTTTTCACTTTCATTAAGGTCATATCCGGACAAAGTGGTGTGTAATTTCTATGCAATGCACTGAGAAAATCACAGTAGAAATGGTTTTGGAGAAAAGCAAAGTCTTTTCGTTAGGCAAGTGCATGAAATGTCATCTATACAAACAGATATATCATGTTTGTTTGCCGCAGTCCCAGTAGCTTTCTCCCTAGAAAATACGAATGTGTAGCGCTGGTGTCTCCATGTGGAACCAATTAGGGATTCCAAGCACAAAATTAAATGTTCCCTGATAAAAAACATTCAAAACAATAAAGTCCGTGGAAAATATCAGGAATACAAAAACACAGAGGCTGTAGCAATATCTGGCATTGAGTTAGCCAAAACACAACCGGATATTTCCGGTTTCATCCAGTCATATCTGGACAAACTGGTGTGGAATTTGTATGCAATGGACCGAGAAAATCACAGTAAAAATGGTTGTGGAGAAAAGCAAACTCTTTTCTTTAGGCAAGTCCATAAAATGTCATCTATACAAACAGAAATATCATGTTTGTTTGCCGAACTTCCTCTAGCTTTCTATCTAGAAAATACGAATGTGTGGAGCTGGTGTCCCCTTGATGAACCAATGAGTGTTTCAACGGTAGAAAATTAAATGTTCCCTGATAAAAAACATTCAAAACAATAAAGTCCATCGATAATATCAAGAAAACACAAACACAGAGGCTTTCACAATATTTCGAATTGAGTTAGCCAAAACACAACCGGATATTTCTTGTTTCATCCAGTCATATCTGGACGAACTGCTGTGGAATTCGTATGCAATGGACCGAGAAAATCACAGTAAAATGGTTTTGGAGAAAAGCAAAGTCTTTTCGTTAGGCAAGTGCATAAAATGTCATCTATACAAACAGAAATATCATGTTTGTTTGCCCCAGTTCCTCTAGCTTTCTCCCTAGAAAATACGAATGTGTAGTGCTGGTGTCTCCATGTGGAACCAATTACCGATTCCAAGCACAAAATTAAATGTTCCCCGATAAAAAACATTCAAAACAATAAAGTCCGTGGATAATATCAGGAATACAAAAACACAGAGGCTGTAGCAATATCTGGGATTGAGTTAGCCAAAACACAACCGGATATTTCCGGTTTCATCCAGTCATATCTGGACAAACTGGTGTGGAATTCGTATGCAATGGACCGAGAGAATCACAGTAAAAATGGTTTTGGAGAAAAGCAAAGTCTTTTCGTTAGGCAAGTGCAATTAATGTTTCTGAGGTGCAAAATTAAATGTTGCCTGATAAAAACATTCAAAACAATACAGTCCATCAATAATATCCAGAAAACACAAACACACAGGCTTTCACAATGTTTCGGATTGAGGTAGCCAAAACTCAGCAGTATATTTCTGTTTCATCGAATCATATCCGGACAAACTGGTGTGGAATTCGTATGCAATGGATTGAGAAAATCACAGTAAAAATGATTTTGGAGAAGAGCAAAGTCTTTTCGTTAGGCAAGTGCATAAAATGTCATCAATACAAACAGAAATATCATGTTTATTTGTCACAGTTCCTCTAGCTTTCTCCCTAGAAATACGAATGTGTAGAGCTGGTGTCTCCATGTGGAACCAATTACTGTATCCAAGCTTAAAATAAAATGTTCTCCGATAAAAAACATTCAAAACAATAAAGTCCGTTGATAATATCCAGAAAACACACACACTGAGGCTGTATTAATAGCTGGGATTGAGTTAGCCAAAACAAATCCGGATACTTTTTCACTTTCATTAAGGTCATATCCGGACAAAGTGGTGTGTAATTTCTATGCAATGCACTGAGAAAATCACAGTAGAAATGGTTTTGGAGAAAAGCAAAGTCTTTTCGTTAGGCAAGTGCATGAAATGTCATCTATACAAACAGATATATCATGTTTGTTTGCCGCAGTCCCAGTAGCTTTCTCCCTAGAAAATACGAATGTGTAGCGCTGGTGTCTCCATGTGGAACCAATTAGGGATTCCAAGCACAAAATTAAATGTTCCCTGATAAAAAACATTCAAAACAATAAAGTCCGTGGAAAATATCAGGAATACAAAAACACAGAGGCTGTAGCAATATCTGGCATTGAGTTAGCCAAAACACAACCGGATATTTCCGGTTTCATCCAGTCATATCTGGACAAACTGGTGTGGAATTTGTATGCAATGGACCGAGAAAATCACAGTAAAAATGGTTGTGGAGAAAAGCAAACTCTTTTCTTTAGGCAAGTCCATAAAATGTCATCTATACAAACAGAAATATCATGTTTGTTTGCCGAACTTCCTCTAGCTTTCTATCTAGAAAATACGAATGTGTGGAGCTGGTGTCCCCTTGATGAACCAATGAGTGTTTCAACGGTAGAAAATTAAATGTTCCCTGATAAAAAACATTCAAAACAATAAAGTCCATCGATAATATCAAGAAAACACAAACACAGAGGCTTTCACAATATTTCGAATTGAGTTAGCCAAAACACAACCGGATATTTCTTGTTTCATCCAGTCATATCCGGACAAACTGGTGTGGAATTCGTATGCAATGGACCGAGAAAATCACAGTAAAATGGTTTTGGAGAAAAGCAAAGTCTTTTCGTTAGGCAAGTGCATAAAATGTCATCTATACAAACAGAAATATCATGTTTGTTTGCCACAGTTCCTCTAGCTTTCTCCCTAGAAAATACGAATGTGTAGTGCTGGTGTCTCCATGTGGAACCAATTACCGATTCCAAGCACAAAATTAAATGTTCCCCGATAAAAAACATTCAAAACAATAAAGTCCGTGGATAATATCAGGAATACAAAAACACAGAGGCTGTAGCAATATCTGGGATTGAGTTAGCCCAAACACAACCGGATATTTCCGGTTTCATCCAGTCATATCTGGACAAACTGGTGTGGAATTCGTATGCAATGGACCGAGAGAATCACAGTAAAAATGGTTTTGGAGAAAAGAAAAGTCTTTTCGTTAGGCAAGTGCAATTAGTGTTTCTGAGGTGCAAAAGTAAATGTTGCCTGATAAAAACATTCAAAACAATACAGTCCATCAATAATATCAGGAAAACACAAACACACAGGCTTTCACAATGTTTCGGATTGAGGTAGCCAAAACTCAGCAGTATATTTCTGTTTCATCGAATCATATCCGGACAAACTGGTGTGGAATTCGTATGCAATGGATTGAGAAAATCACAGTAAAAATGCTTTTGGAGAAGAGCAAAGTCTTTTCGTTAGGCAAGTGCATAAAATGTCATCAATACAAACAGAAATATCATGTTTATTTGTCACAGTTCCTCTAGCTTTCTCCCTAGAAATACGAATGTGTAGAGCTGGTGTCTCCATGTGGAACCAATTACTGTATCCAAGCTTAAAATAAAATGTTCTCCGATAAAAAACATTCAAAACAATAAAGTCCGTGGAAAATATCAGGAATACAAAAACACAGAGGCTGTAGCAATATCTGGCATTGAGTTAGCCAAAACACAACCGGATATTTCCGGTTTCATCCAGTCATATCTGGACAAACTTGTGTGGAATTTGTATGCAATGGACCGAGAGAATCACAGTAAAAATGGTTGTGGAGAAAAGCAAACTCTTTTCTTTAGGCAAGTCCATAAAATGTCATCTATACAAACAGAAATATCATGTTTGTTTGCCGAACTTCCTCTAGCTTTCTATCTAGAAAATACGAATGTGTGGAGCTGGTGTCCCCTTGATGAACCAATCAGTGTTTCAACGGTAGAAAATTAAATGTTCCCTGATAAAAAACATTCAAAACAATAAAGTCCATCGATAATATCAAGAAAACACAAACACAGAGGCTTTCACAATATTTCAAATTGAGTTAGCCAAAACACAACCGGATATTTCTTGTTTCATCCAGTCATATCCGGACAAACTGGTGTGGAATTCGTATGCAATGGACCGAGAAAATCACAGTAAAATGGTTTTGGAGAAAAGCAAAGTCTTTTCGTTAGGCAAGTGCATAAAATGTCATCTATCCAAACAGAAATATCATGTTTGTTTGCCACAGTTCCTCTAGCTTTCTCCCTAGAAAATAAGAATGTGTAGTGCTGGTGTCTCCATGTGGAACCAATTACCGATTCCAAGCACAAAATTAAATGTTCCCCGATAAAAAACATTCAAAACAATAAAGTCCGTGGATAATATCAGGAATACAAAAACACAGAGGCTGTAGCAATATCTGGGATTGAGTTAGCCAAAACACAACCGGAAATTTCCGGTTTCATCCAGTCATATCTGGACAAACTGGTGTGGAATTCGTATGCAATGGACCGAGAGAATCACAGTAAAAATGGTTTTGGAGAAAAGCAAAGTCTTTTCGTTAGGCAAGTGCAATTAGTGTTTCTGAGGTGCAAAATTAAATGTTGCCTGATAAAAACATTCAAAACAATACAGTCCATCAATAATATCCAGAAAACACAAACACACAGGCTTTCACAATGTTTCGGATTGAGGTAGCCAAAACTCAGCAGTATATTTCTGTTTCATCGAATCATATCCGGACAAACTGGTGTGGAATTCGTATGCAATGGATTGAGAAAACCACAGTAAAAATGATTTTGGAGAAGAGCAAAGTCTTTTCGTTAGGCAAGTGCATAAAATGTCATCAATACAAACAGAAATATCATGTTTATTTGTCACAGTTCCTCTAGCTTTCTCCCTAGAAATACGAATGTGTAGAGCTGGTGTCTCCATGTGGAACCAATTACTGTATCCAAGCTTAAAATAAAATGTTCTCCGATAAAAAACATTCAAAACAATAAAGTCCGTGGATAATATCCAGAAAACACACACACTGAGGCTGTTTAATAGCTGGGATTGAGTTAGCCAAAACAAATCCGGATACTTTTTCACTTTCATTAAGGTCATATCCGGACAAAGTGGTGTGTAATTTCTATGCAATGCACTGAGAAAATCACAGTAAAAATGGTTTTGGAGAAAAGCAAAGTCTTTTCGTTAGGCAAGTGCATGAAATGTCATCTATACAAACAGATATATCATGTTTGTTTGCCGCAGTCCCAGTAGCTTTCTCCCTAGAAAATACGAATGTGTAGCGCTGGTGTCTCCATGTGGAACCAATTAGTGATTCCAAGCACAAAATTAAATGTTCCCTGATAAAAAACATTCAAAACAATAAAGTCCGTGGAAAATATCAGGAATACAAAAACACAGAGGCTGTAGCAATATCTGGCATTGAGTTAGCCAAAACACAACCGGATATTTCCGGTTTCATCCAGTCATATCTGGACAAACTGGTGTGGAATTTGTATGCAATGGACCGAGAAAATCACAGTAAAAATGGTTGTGGAGAAAAGCAAACTCTTTTCTTTAGGCAAGTCCATAAAATGTCATCTATACAAACAGAAATATCATGTTTGTTTGCCGAACTTCCTCTAGCATTCTATCTAGAAAATACGAATGTGTGGAGCTGGTGTCCCCTTGATGAACCAATGAGTGTTTCAACGGTAGAAAATTAAATGTTCCCTGATAAAAAACATTCAAAACAATAAAGTCCATCGATAATATCAAGAAAACACAAACACAGAGGTTTTCACAATATTTCGAATTGAGTTAGCCAAAACACAACCGGATATTTCTTGTTTCATCCAGTCATATCCGGACAAACTGGTGTGGAATTCGTATGCAATGGATTGAGAAAATCACAGTAAAAATGATTTTGGTGAAGAGCAAAGTCTTTTCGTTAGGCAAGTGCATAAAATGTCATCAATACAAACAGAAATATCATGTTTATTTGCCACAGTTCCTCTAGCTTTCTCCCTAGAAATACGAATGTGTAGAGCTGGTGTCTCCATGTGGAACCAATTACTTTATCCAAGCTTAAAATAAAATGTTCTCCGATAAAAAACATTCAAAACAATAAAGTCCGTTGATAATATCCAGAAAACACACACACTGAGGCTGTATTAATAGCTGGGATTGAGTTAGCCAAAACAAATCCGGATACTTTTTCACTTTCATTAAGGTCACATCCGGACAAAGTGGTGTGTAATTTCTATGCAATGCACTCAGAAAATCACAGTAAACATGGTTTTGGAGAAAAGCAAAGTCTTTTCGTTAGGCAAGTGCATGAAATGTCATCTATACAAACAGATATATCATGTTTGTTTGCCGCAGTCCCAGTAGCTTTCTCCCTAGAAAATACGAATGTGTAGCGCTGGTGTCTCCATGTGGAACCAATTAGTGATTCCAAGCACAAAATTAAATGTTCCCTGATAAAAAACATTCAAAACAATAAAGTCCGTGGAAAATATCAGGAATACAAAAACACAGAGGCTGTAGCAATATCTGGCATTGAGTCAGCCAAAACACAACCGGATATTTCCGGTTTCATCCAGTCATATCTGGACAAACTGGTGTGGAATTTGTATGCAATGGACCGAGAAAATCACAGTAAAAATGGTTGTGGAGAAAAGCAAACTCTTTTCTTTAGGCAAGTCCATAAAATGTCATCTATACAAACAGAAATATCATGTTTGTTTGCCGAACTTCCTCTAGCTTTCTATCTAGAAAATACGAATGTGTGGAGCTGGTGTCCCCTTGATGAACCAATGAGTGTTTCAACGGTAGAAAATTAAATGTTCCCTGATAAAAAAACATTCAAAACAATAAAGTCCATCGATAATATCAAGAAAACACAAACACAGAGGCTTTCACAATATTTTGGATTGAGTTAGCCAAAACACAACCGGATATTTCTTGTTTCATCCAGTCATATCCGGCCAAACTGGTGTGGAATTCGTATGCAATGGACCGAGAAAATCACAGTAAAATGGTTTTGGAGAAAAGCAAAGTCTTTTCGTTAGGCAAGTGCATAAAATGTCATCTATACAAACAGAAATATCATGTTTGTTTGCCACAGTTCCTCTAGCTTTCTCCCTAGAAAATACGAATGTGTAGTGCTGGTGTCTCCATGTGGAACCAATTACCGATTCCAAGCACAAAATTAAATGTTCCCCGATAAAAAACATTCAAAACAATAAAGTCCGTGGATAATATCAGGAATACAAAAACACAGAGGCTGTAGCAATATCTGGGATTGAGTTAGCCTAAACACAACCGGATATTTCCGGTTTCATCCAGTCATATCTGGACAAACTGGTGTGGAATTCGTATGCAATGGACCGAGAGAATCACAGTAAAAATGGTTTTGGAGAAAAGAAAAGTCTTTTCGTTAGGCAAGTGCAATTAGTGTTTCTGAGGTGCAAAATTAAATGTTGCCTGATAAAAACATTCAAAACAATACAGTCCATCAATAATATCCAGAAAACACAAACACACAGGCTTTCACAATGTTTCGGATTGAGGTAGCCAAAACTCAGCAGTATATTTCTGTTTCATCGAATCATATCCGGACAAACTGGTGTGGAATTCGTATGCAATGGATTGAGAAAACCACAGTAAAAATGATTTTGGAGAAGAGCAAAGTCTTTTCGTTAGGCAAGTGCATAAAATGTCATCAATACAAACAGAAATATCATGTTTATTTGTCACAGTTCCTCTAGCTTTCTCCCTAGAAATACGAATGTGTAGAGCTGGTGTCTCCATGTGGAACCAATTACTGTATCCAAGCTTAAAATAAAATGTTCTCCGATAAAAAACATTCAAAACAATAAAGTCCGTGGATAATATCCAGAAAACACACACACTGAGGCTGTATTAATAGCTGGGATTGAGTTAGCCAAAACAAATCCGGATACTTTTTCACTTTCATTAAGGTCATATCCGGACAAAGTGGTGTGTAATTTCTATGCAATGCACTGAGAAAATCACAGTAGAAATGGTTTTGGAGAAAAGCAAAGTCTTTTCGTTAGGCAAGTGCATGAAATGTCATCTATACAAACAGATATATCATGTTTGTTTGCCGCAGTCCCAGTAGCTTTCTCCCTAGAAAATACGAATGTGTAGCGCTGGTGTCTCCATGTGGAACCAATTAGTGATTCCAAGCACAAAATTAAATGTTCCCTGATAAAAAACATTCAAAACAATAAAGTCCGTGGAAAATATCAGGAATACAAAAACACAGAGGCTGTAGCAATATCTGGCATTGAGTCAGCCAAAACACAACCGGATATTTCCGGTTTCATCCAGTCATATCTGGACAAACTGGTGTGGAATTTGTATGCAATGGACCGAGAAAATCACAGTAAAAATGGTTGTGGAGAAAAGCAAACTCTTTTCTTTAGGCAAGTCCATAAAATGTCATCTATACAAACAGAAATATCATGTTTGTTTGCCGAACTTCCTCTAGCTTTCTATCTAGAAAATACGAATGTGTGGAGCTGGTGTCCCCTTGATGAACCAATGAGTGTTTCAACGGTAGAAAATTAAATGTTCCCCGATAAAAAACATTCAAAACAATAAAGTCCGTGGATAATTTCAGGAATACAAAAACACAGAGGCTGTAGCAATATCTGGGATTGAGTTAGCCCAAACACAACCGGATATTTCCGGTTTCATCCAGTCATATCTGGACAAACTGGTGTGGAATTCGTATGCAATGGACCGAGAGAATCACAGTAAAAATGGTTTTGGAGAAAAGAAAAGTCTTTTCGTTAGGCAAGTGCAATTAGTGTTTCTGAGGTGCAAAATTAAATGTTGCCTGATAAAAACATTCAAAACAATACAGTCCATCAATAATATCCAGAAAACACAAACACACAGGCTTTCACAATGTTTCGGATTGAGGTAGCCAAAACTCAGCAGTATATTTCTGTTTCATCGAATCATATCCGGACAAACTGGTGTGGAATTCGTATGCAATGGATTGAGAAAATCACAGTAAAAATGCTTTTGGAGAAGAGCAAAGTCTTTTCGTTAGGCAAGTGCATAAAATGTCATCAATACAAACAGAAATATCATGTTTATTTGTCACAGTTCCTCTAGCTTTCTCCCTAGAAATACGAATGTGTAGAGCTGGTGTCTCCATGTGGAACCAATTACTGTATCCAAGCTTAAAATAAAATGTTCTCCGATAAAAAACATTCAAAACAATAAAGTCCGTTGATAATATCCAGAAAACACACACACTGAGGCTGTATTAATAGCTGGGATTGAGTTAGCCAAAACAAATCCGGATATTTTTCACTTTCATTAAGGTCATATCCGGACAAAGTGGTGTGTAATTTCTATGCAATGCACTGAGAAAATCACAGTAAAAATGGTTTTGGAGAAAAGCAAAGTCTTTTCGTTAGGCAAGTGCATGAAATGTCATCTATACAAACAGATATATCATGTTTGTTTGCCACAGTCCCAGTAGCTTTCTCCCTAGAAAATACGAATGTGTAGCGCTGGTGTCTCCATGTGGAACCAATTAGTGATTCCAAGCACAAAATTAAATGTTCCCTGATAAAAAACATTCAAAACAATAAAGTCCGTGGAAAATATCAGGAATACAAAAACACAGAGGCTGTAGCAATATCTGGCATTGAGTTAGCCAAAACACAACCGGATATTTCCGGTTTCATCCAGTCATATCTGGACAAACTGGTGTGGAATTTGTATGCAATGGACTGAGAAAATCACAGTAAAAATGGTTGTGGAGAAAAGCAAACTCTTTTCTTTAGGCAAGTCCATAAAATGTCATCTATACAAACAGAAATATCATGTTTGTTTGCCGAACTTCCTCTAGCTTTCTATCTAGAAAATACGAATGTGTGGAGCTGGTGTCCCCTTGATGAACCAATGTGTGTTTCAACGGTAGAAAATTAAATGTTCCCTGATAAAAAACATTCAAAACAATAAAGTCCATCGATAATATCAAGAAAACACAAACACAGAGGCTTTCACAATATTTCGAATTGAGTTAGCCAAAACACAACCGGATATTTCTTGTTTCATCCAGTCATATCCGGACAAACTGGTGTGGAATTCGTATGCAATGGACCGAGAAAATCACAGTAAAATGGTTTTGGAGAAAAGCAAAGTCTTTTCGTTAGGCAAGTGCATAAAATGTCATCTATACAAACAGATATATCATGTTTGTTTGCCACAGTTCCTCTAGCTTTCTCCCTAGAAAATACGAATGTGTAGTGCTGGTGTCTCCATGTGGAACCAATTACCGATTCCAAGCACAAAATTAAATGTTCCGCGATAAAAAAACATTCAAAACAATAAAGTCCGTGGATAATATCAGGAATACAAAAACACAGAGTCTGTAGCAATATCTGGGATTGAGTTAGCCAAAACACAACCGGATATTTCCGGTTTCATCCAGTCATATCTGGACAAACTGGTGTGGAATTCGTATGCAATGGACCGAGAGAATCACAGTAAAAATGGTTTTGGAGAAAAGCAAAGTCTTTTCGTTAGGCAAGTGCAATTAGTGTTTCTGAGGTGCAAAATTAAATGTTGCCTGATAAAAACATTCAAAACAATACAGTCCATCAATAATATCCAGAAAACACAAACACACAGGCTTTCACAATGTTTCGGATTGAGGTAGCCAAAACTCAGCAGTATATTTCTGTTTCATCGAATCATATCCGGACAAACTGGTGTGGAATTCGTATGCAATGGATTGAGAAAATCACAGTAAAAATGATTTTGGAGAAGAGCAAAGTCTTTTCGTTAGGCAAGTGCATAAAATGTCATCAATACAAACAGAAATATCATGTTTATTTGTCACAGTTCCTCTAGCTTTCTCCCTAGAAATACGAATGTGTAGAGCTGGTGTCTCCATGTGGAACCAATTACTGTATCCAAGCTTAAAATAAAATGTTCTCCGATAAAAAACATTCAAAACAATAAAGTCCGTTGATAATATCCAGAAAACACACACACTGAGGCTGTATTAATAGCTGGGATTGAGTTAGCCAAAACAAATCCGGATACTTTTTCACTTTCATTAAGGTCATATCCGGACAAAGTGGTGTGTAATTTCTATGCAATGCACTGAGAAAATCACAGTAAAAATGGTTTTGGAGAAAAGCAAATTCTTTTCGTTAGGCAAGTGCATGAAATGTCATCTATACAAACAGATATATCATGTTTGTTTGCCGCAGTCCCAGTAGCTTTCTCCCTAGAAAATACGAATGTGTAGCGCTGGTGTCTCCATGTGGAACCAATTAGTGATTCCAAGCCCAAAATTAAATGTTCCCTGATAAAAAACATTCAAAACAATAAAGTCCGTGGAAAATATCAGGAATACAAAAACACAGAGGCTGTAGCAATATCTGGCATTGAGTTAGCCAAAACACAACCGGATATTTCCGGTTTCATCCAGTCATATCTGGACAAACTGGTGTGGAATTTGTATGCAATGGACCGAGAAAATCACAGTAAAAATGGTTGTGGAGAAAAGCAAACTCTTTTCTTTAGGCAAGTCCATAAAATGTCATCTATACAAACAGAAATATCATGTTTGTTTGCCGAACTTCCTCTAGCTTTCTATCTAGAAAATACGAATGTGTGGAGCTGGTGTCCCCTTGATGAACCAATGAGTGTTTCAACGGTAGAAAATTAAATGTTCCCTGATAAAAAACATTCAAAACAATAAAGTCCATCGATAATATCAAGAAAACACAAACACAGAGGCTTTCACAATATTTCGAATTGAGTTAGCCAAAACACAACCGGATATTTCTTGTTTCATCCAGTCATATCCGGACAAACTGGTGTGGAATTCGTATGCAATGGACCGAGAAAATCACAGTAAAATGCTTTTGGAGAAAAGCAAAGTCTTTTTGTTAGGCAAGTGCATAAAATGTCATCTATACAAACAGAAATATCATGTTTGTTTGCCACAGTTCCTCTAGCTTTCTCCCTAGAAAATACGAATGTGTAGTGCTGGTGTCTCCATGTGGAACCAATTACCGATTCCAAGCACAAAATTAAATGTTCCCCGATAAAAAACATTCAAAACAATAAAGTCCGTGGATAATATCAGGAATACAAAAACACAGAGGCTGTAGCAATATCTGGGATTGAGTTAGCCAAAACACAACCGGATATTTCCGGTTTCATCCAGTCATATCTGGACAAACTGGTGTGGAATTCGTATGCAATGGACCGAGAGAATCACAGTAGAAATGGTTTTGGAGAAAAGCAAAGTCTTTTCGTTAGGCAAGTGCAATTAGTGTTTCTGAGGTGCAAAATTAAATGTTGCCTGATAAAAACATTCAAAACAATACAGTCCATCAATAATATCCAGAAAACACAAACACACAGGCTTTCACAATGTTTCGGATTGAGGTAGCCAAAACTCAGCAGTATATTTCTGTTTCATCGAATCATATCCGGACAAACTGGTGTGGAATTCGTATGCAATGGATTGAGAAAATCACAGTAAAAATGCTTTTGGAGAAGAGCAAAGTCTTTTCGTTAGGCAAGTGCATAAAATGTCATCAATACAAACAGAAATATCATGTTTATTTGTCACAGTTCCTCTAGCTTTCTCCCTAGAAATACGAATGTGTAGAGCTGGTGTCTCCATGTGGAACCAATTACTGTATCCAAGCTTAAAATAAAATGTTCTCCGATAAAAAACATTCAAAACAATAAAGTCCGTTGATAATATCCAGAAAACACACACACTGAGGCTGTATTAATAGCTGGGATTGAGTTAGCCAAAACAAATCCGGATACTTTTTCACTTTCATTAAGGTCATATCCTGACAAAGTGGTGTGTAATTTCTATGCAATGCACTGAGAAAATCACAGTAAAAATGGTTTTGGAGAAAAGCAAAGTCTTTTCGTTAGGCAAGTGCATGAAATGTCATCTATACAAACAGATATATCATGTTTGTTTGCCGCAGTCCCAGTAGCTTTCTCCCTAGAAAATACGAATGTGTAGCGCTGGTGTCTCCATGTGGAACCAATTAGTGATTCCAAGCACAAAATTAAATGTTCCCTGATAAAAAACATTCAAAACAATAAAGTCCGTGGAAAATATCAGGAATACAAAAACACAGAGGCTGTAGCAATATCTGGCATTGAGTTAGCCAAAACACAACCGGATATTTCCGGTTTCATCCAGTCATATCTGGACAAACTGGTGTGGAATTTGTATGCAATGGACCGAGAAAATCACAGTAAAAATGGTTGTGGAGAAAAGCAAACTCTTTTCTTTAGGCAAGTCCATAAAATGTCATCTATACAAACAGAAATATCATGTTTGTTTGCCGAACTTCCTCTAGCTTTCTATCTAGAAAATACGAATGTGTGGAGCTGGTGTCCCCTTGATGAACCAATGAGTGTTTCAATGGTAGAAAATTAAATGTTCCCTGATAAAAAACATTCAAAACAATAAAGTCCATCGATAATATCAAGAAAACACAAACACAGAGGCTTTCACAATATTTCGAATTGAGTTAGCCAAAACACAACCGGATATTTCTTGTTTCATCCAGTCATATCCGGACAAACTGGTGTGGAATTCGTATGCAATGGACCGAGAAAATCACAGTAAAATGCTTTTGGAGAAAAGCAAAGTCTTTTTGTTAGGCAAGTGCATAAAATGTCATCTATACAAACAGAAATATCATGTTTGTTTGCCACAGTTCCTCTAGCTTTCTCCCTAGAAAATACGAATGTGTAGTGCTGGTGTCTCCATGTGGAACCAATTACCGATTCCAAGCACAAAATTAAATGTTCCCTGATAAAAAACATTCAAAACAATAAAGTCCGTGGATAATATCAGGAATACAAAAACACAGAGGCTGTAGCAATATCTGGGATTGAGTTAGCCAAAACACAACCGGATATTTCCGGTTTCATCCAGTCATATCTGGACAAACTGGTGTGGAATTCATATGCAATGGACCGAGAGAATCACAGTAAAAATGGTTTTGGAGAAAAGCAAAGTCTTTTCGTTAGGCAAGTGCAATTAGTGTTTCTGAGGTGCAAAATTAAATGTTGCCTGATAAAAACATTCAAAACAATACAGTCCATCAATAATATCCAGAAAACACAAACACACAGGCTTTCACAATGTTTCGGATTGAGGTAGCCAAAACTCAGCAGTATATTTCTGTTTCATCGAATCATATCCGGACAAACTGGTGTGGAATTCGTATGCAATGGATTGAGAAAATCACAGTAAAAATGCTTTTGGAGAAGAGCAAAGTCTTTTCGTTAGGCAAGTGCATAAAATGTCATCAATACAAACAGAAATATCATGTTTATTTGTCACAGTTCCTCTAGCTTTCTCCCTAGAAATACGAATGTGTAGAGCTGGTGTCTCCATGTGGAACCAATTACTGTATCCAAGCTTAAAATAAAATGTTCTCCGATAAAAAACATTCAAAACAATAAAGTCCGTTGATAATATCCAGAAAACACACACACTGAGGCTGTATTAATAGCTGGGATTGAGTTAGCCAAAACAAATCCGGATACTTTTTCACTTTCATTAAGGTCATATCCTGACAAAGTGGTGTGTAATTTCTATGCAATGCACTGAGAAAATCACAGTAAAAATGGTTTTGGAGAAAAGCAAAGTCTTTTCGTTAGGCAAGTGCATGAAATGTCATCTATACAAACAGATATATCATGTTTGTTTGCCGCAGTCCCAGTAGCTTTCTCCCTAGAAAATACGAATGTGTAGCGCTGGTGTCTCCATGTGGAACCAATTAGTGATTCCAAGCACAAAATTAAATGTTCCCTGATAAAAAACATTCAAAACAATAAAGTCCGTGGAAAATATCAGGAATACAAAAACACAGAGGCTGTAGCAATATCTGGCATTGAGTTAGCCAAAACACAACCGGATATTTCCGGTTTCATCCAGTCATATCTGGACAAACTGGTGTGGAATTTGTATGCAATGGACCGAGAAAATCACAGTAAAAATGGTTGTGGAGAAAAGCAAACTCTTTTCTTTAGGCAAGTCCATAAAATGTCATCTATACAAACAGAAATATCATGTTTGTTTGCCGAACTTCCTCTAGCTTTCTATCTAGAAAATACGAATGTGTGGAGCTGGTGTCCCCTTGATGAACCAATGAGTGTTTCAACGGTAGAAAATTAAATGTTCCCTGATAAAAAACATTCAAAACAATAAAGTCCATCGATAATATCAAGAAAACACAAACACAGAGGCTTTCACAATATTTCGAATTGAGTTAGCCAAAACACAACCGGATATTTCTTGTTTCATCCAGTCATATCCGGACAAACTGGTGTGGAATTCGTATGCAATGGACCGAGAAAATCACAGTAAAATGCTTTTGGAGAAAAGCAAAGTCTTTTCGTTAGGCAAGTGCATAAAATGTCATCTATACAAACAGAAATATCATGTTTGTTTGCCACAGTTCCTCTAGCTTTCTCCCTAGAAAATACGAATGTGTAGTGCTGGTGTCTCCATGTGGAACCAATTACCGATTCCAAGCACAAAATTAAATGTTCCCTGATAAAAAACATTCAAAACAATAAAGTCCGTGGATAATATCAGGAATACAAAAACACAGAGGCTGTAGCAATATCTGGGATTGAGTTAGCCAAAACACAACCGGATATTTCCGGTTTCATCCAGTCATATCTGGACAAACTGGTGTGGAATTCGTATGCAATGGACCGAGAGAATCACAGTAAAAATGGTTTTGGAGAAAAGCAAAGTCTTTTCGTTAGGCAAGTGCAATTAGTGTTTCTGAGGTGCAAAATTAAATGTTGCCTGATAAAAACATTCAAAACAATACAGAAATATCATGTTTATTTGTCACAGTTCCTCTAGCTTTCTCCCTAGAAATACGAATGTGTAGAGCTGGTGTCTCCATGTGGAACCAATTACTGTTCCTTGATAAATTAAATGTTCCCTGATAAAAAACATTCAAAACAATAAAGTCCGTGGAAAATATCAGGAATACAAAAACACAGAGGCTGTAGCAATATCTGGGATTGAGTTAGCCAAAACACAACCGGATATTTCCGGTTTCATCCAGTCATATCTGGACAAACTGGTGTGGAATTTGTATGCAAAGGACCGAGAAAATCACAGTAAAAATGGTTGTGGAGAAAAGCAAACTCTTTTCTTTAGGCAAGTCCATAAAATGTCATCTATACAAACAGAAATATCATGTTTGTTTGCCGAACTTCCTCTAGCTTTCTATCTAGAAAATACGAATGTGTGGAGCTGGTGTCCCCTTGATGAACCAATGAGTGTTTCAACGGTAGAAAATTAAATGTTCCGTGATAAAAACATTCAAAACAATAAAGTCCATCGATAATATCAAGAAAACACAAACACAGAGGCTTTCACAATATTTCGAATTGAGTTAGCCAAAACACAACCGGATATTTCTTGTTTCATCCAGTCATACCTGGACAAACTGGTGTGGAATTCGTATGCAATGGATTGAGAAAATCACAGTAAAAATGATTTTGGAGAAGAGCAAAGTCTTTTCGTTAGGCAAGTGCATAAACTGTCATCAATACAAACAGAAATATCATGTTTATTTGTCACAGTTCCTCTAGCTTTCTCCCTAGAAATACGAATGTGTAGAGCTGGTGTCTCCATGTGGAACCAATTACTGTATCCAAGCTTAAAATAAAATGTTCTCCGATAAAAAACGTTCAAAACAATAAAGTCCGTTGATAATATCTAGAAAACACACACACTGAGGCTGTATTAATAGCTGGGATTGAGTTAGCCAAAACAAATCCGGATACTTTTTCACTTTCATTAAGGTCATATCCTGACAAAGTGGTGTGTAATTTCTATGCAATGCACTGAGAAAATCACAGTAAAAATGGTTTTGGAGAAAAGCAAAGTCTTTTCGTTAGGCAAGTGCATGAAATGTCATCTATACAAACAGATATATCATGTTTGTTTGCCGCAGTCCCAGTAGCTTTCTCCCTAGAAAATACGAATGTGTAGCGCTGGTGTCTCCATGTGGAACCAATTAGTGATTCCAAGCACAAAATTAAATGTTCCCTGATAAAAAACATTCAAAACAATAAAGTCCGTGGAAAATATCAGGAATACAAAAACACAGAGGCTGTAGCAATATCTGGCATTGAGTCAGCCAAAACACAACCGGATATTTCCGGTTTCATCCAGTCATATCTGGACAAACTGGTGTGGAATTTGTATGCAATGGACCGAGAAAATCACAGTAAAAATGGTTGTGGAGAAAAGCAAACTCTTTTCTTTAGGCAAGTCCATAAAATGTCATCTATACAAACAGAAATATCATGTTTGTTTGCCGAACTTCCTCTAGCTTTCTATCTAGAAAATACGAATGTGTGGAGCTGGTGTCCCCTTGATGAACCAATGAGTGTTTCAACGGTAGAAAATTAAATGTTCCCTGATAAAAAACATTCAAAACAATAAAGTCCATCGATAATATCAAGAAAACACAAACACAGAGGCTTTCACAATATTTCGAATTGAGTTAGCCAAAACACAACCGGATATTTCTTGTTTCATCCAGTCATATCCGGACAAACTGGTGTGGAATTCGTATGCAATGGACCGAGAAAATCACAGTAAAATGGTTTTGGAGAAAAGCAAAGTCTTTTCATTAGGCAAGTGCATAAAATGTCATCTATACAAACAGAAATATCATGTTCGTTTGCCACAGTTCCTCTAGCTTTCTCCCTAGAAAATACGAATGTGTAGTGCTGGTGTCTCCATGTGGAACCAATTAGTGATTCCAAGCACAAAATTAAATGTTCCCCGATAAAAAACATTAAAAACAATAAAGTCCGTGGATAATATCAGGAATACAAAAACACAGAGGCTGTAGCAATATCTGGCATTGAGTTAGCCAAAACACAACCGGATATTTCCGGTTTCATCCAGTCATATCTGGACAAACTGGTGTGGAATTCGTATGCAATGGACCGAGAGAATCACAGTAAAAATGGTTTTGGAGAAAAGCAAAGTCTTTTCGTTAGGCAAGTGCAATTAGTGTTTCTGAGGTGCAAAATTAAATGTTGCCTGATAAAAACATTCAAAACAATACAGTCCATCAATAATATCCAGAAAACACAAACACACAGGCTTTCACAATGTTTCGGATTGAGGTAGCCAAAACTCAGCAGTATATTTCTGTTTCATCGAATCATATCCGGACAAACTGGTGTGGAATTCGTATGCAATGGATTGAGAAAATCACAGTAAAAATGATTTTGGAGAAGAGCAAAGTCTTTTCGTTAGGCAAGTGCATAAAATGTCATCAATACAAACAGAAATATCATGTTTATTTGTCACAGTTCCTCTAGCTTTCTCCCTAGAAATACGAATGTGTAGAGCTGGTGTCTCCATGTGGAACCAATTACTGTATCCAAGCTTAAAATAAAATGTTCTCCGATAAAAAACATTCAAAACAATAAAGTCCGTTGATAATATCCAGAAAACACACACACTGAGGCTGTATTAATAGCTGGGATTGAGTTAGCCAAAACAAATCCGGATACTTTTTCACTTTCATTAAGGTCATATCCGGACAAAGTGGTGTGTAATTTCTATGCAATGCACTGAGAAAATCACAGTAAAAATGGTTTTGGAGAAAAGCAAAGTCTTTTCGTTAGGCAAGTGCATGAAATGTCATCTATACAAACAGATATATCATGTTTGTTTGCCGCAGTCCCAGTAGCTTTCTCCCTAGAAAATACGAATGTGTAGCGCTGGTGTCTCCATGTGGAACCAATTAGTGATTCCAAGCACAAAATTAAATGTTCCCTGATAAAAAACATTCAAAACAATAAAGTCCGTGGAAAATATCAGGAATACAAAAACACAGAGGCTGTAGCAATATCTGGCATTGAGTGAGCCAAAACACAACCGGATATTTCCGGTTTCATCCAGTCATATCTGGACAAACTGGTGTGGAATTTGTATGCAATGGACCGAGAAAATCACAGTAAAAATGGTTGTGGAGAAAAGCAAACTCTTTTCTTTAGGCAAGTCCATAAAATGTCATCTATACAAACAGAAATATCATGTTTGTTTGCCGAACTTCCTCTAGCTTTCTATCTAGAAAATACGAATGTGTGGAGCTGGTGTCCCCTTGATGAACCAATGAGTGTTTCAACGGTAGAAAATTAAATGTTCCCTGATAAAAAACATTCAAAACAATAAAGTCCATCGATAATATCAAGAAAACACAAACACAGAGGCTTTCACAATATTTCGAATTGAGTTAGCCAAAACACAACCGGATATTTCTTGTTTCATCCAGTCATATCCGGACAAACTGGTGTGGAATTCGTATGCAATGGATTGAGAAAATCACAGTAAAAATGATTTTGGAGAAGAGCAAAGTCTTTTCGTTAGGCAAGTGCATAAAATGTCATCAATACAAACAGAAATATCATGTTTATTTGTCACAGTTCCTTTAGCTTTCTCCCTAGAAATACGAATGTGTAGAGCTGGTGTCTCCATGTGGAACCAATTACTGTATCCAAGCTTAAAATAAAATGTTCTCCGATAAAAAACATTCAAAACAATAAAGTCCGTGGATAATATCCAGAAAACACACACACTGAGGCTGTATTAATAGCTGGGATTGAGTTAGCCAAAACAAATCCGGATACTTTTTCACTTTCATTAAGGTCATATCCGGACAAAGTGGTGTGTAATTTCTATGCAATGCACTGAGAAAATCACAGTAAAAATGGTTTTGGAGAAAAGCAAAGTCTTTTCGTTAGGCAAGTGAATGAAATGTCATCTATACAAACAGATATATCATGTTTGTTTGCCGCAGTCCCAGTAGCTTTCTCCCTAGAAAATACGAATGTGTAGCGCTGGTGTCTCCATGTGGAACCAATTAGTGATTCCAAGCACAAAATTAAATGTTCCCTGATAAAAAACATTCAAAACAATAAAGTCCGTGGAAAATATCAGGAATACAAAAACACAGAGGCTGTAGCAATATCTGGCATTGAGTTAGCCAAAACACAACCGGATATTTCCGGTTTCATCCTGTCATATCTGGACAAACTGGTGTGGAATTTGTATGCAATGGACTGAGAAAATCACAGTAAAAATGGTTGTGGAGAAAAGCAAACTCTTTTCTTTAGGCAAGTCCATAAAATGTCATCTATACAAACAGAAATATCATGTTTGTTTGCCGAACTTCCTCTAGCTTTCTATCTAGAAAATACGAATGTGTGGAGCTGGTGTCCCCTTGATGAACCAATGAGTGTTTCAACGGTAGAAAATTAAATGTTCCCTGATAAAAAACATTCAAAACAATAAAGTCCATCGATAATATCAAGAAAACACAAACACAGAGGCTTTCACAATATTTCGAATTGAGTTAGCCAAAACACAACGGGATATTTCTTGTTTCATCCAGTCATATCCGGACAAACTGGTGTGGAATTCGTATGCAATGGACCGAGAAAATCACAGTAAAATGGTTTTGGAGAAAAGCAAAGTCTTTTCGTTAGGCAAGTGCATAAAATGTCATCTATACAAACAGAAATATCATGTTTGTTTGCCACAGTTCCTCTAGCTTTCTCCCTAGAAAATACGAATGTGTAGTGCTGGTGTCTCCATGTGGAACCAATTACCGATTCCAAGCACAAAATTAAATGTTCCCCGATAAAAAACATTCAAAACAATAAAGTCTGTGGATAATATCAGGAATACAAAAACACAGAGGCTGTAGCAATATCTGGGATTGAGTTAGCCAAAACACAACCGGATATTTCCGGTTTCATCCAGTCATATCTGGACAAACTGGTGTGGAATTCGTATGCAATGGACCGAGAGAATCACAGTAAAAATGGTTGTGGAGGAAAGCAAACTCTTTTCTTTAGGCAAGTCCATAAAATGTCATCTATACAAACAGAAATATCATGTTTGTTTGCCGAACTTCCTCTAGCTTTCTATCTAGAAAATACGAATGTGTGGAGCTGGTGTCCCCTTGATGAACCAATGAGTGTTTCAACGGTAGAAAATTAAATGTTCCGTGATAAAAACATTCAAAACAATAAAGTCCATCGATAATATCAAGAAAACACAAACACAGAGGCTTTCACAATATTTCGAATTGAGTTAGCCAAAACACAACCGGATATTTCTTGTTTCATCCAGTCATACCTGGACAAACTGGTGTGGAATTCGTATGCAATGGATTGAGAAAATCACAGTAAAAATGATTTTGGAGAAGAGCAAAGTCTTTTCGTTAGGCAAGTGCATAAAATGTCATCAATACAAACAGAAATATCATGTTTATTTGTCACAGTTCCTCTAGCTTTCTCCCTAGAAATACGAATGTGTAGAGCTGGTGTCTCCATGTGGAACCAATTACTGTATCCAAGCTTAAAATAAAATGTTCTCCGATAAAAAACGTTCAAAACAATAAAGTCCGTTGATAATATCTAGAAAACACACACACTGAGGCTGTATTAATAGCTGGGATTGAGTTAGCCAAAACAAATCCGGATACTTTTTCACTTTCATTAAGGTCATATCCTGACAAAGTGGTGTGTAATTTCTATGCAATGCACTGAGAAAATCACAGTAAAAATGGTTTTGGAGAAAAGCAAAGTCTTTTCGTTAGGCAAGTGCATGAAATGTCATCTATACAAACAGATATATCATGTTTGTTTGCCGCAGTCCCAGTAGCTTTCTCCCTAGAAAATACGAATGTGTAGCGCTGGTGTCTCCATGTGGAACCAATTAGTGATTCCAAGCACAAAATTAAATGTTCCCTGATAAAAAACATTCAAAACAATAAAGTCCGTGGAAAATATCAGGAATACAAAAACACAGAGGCTGTAGCAATATCTGGCATTGAGTCAGCCAAAACACAACCGGATATTTCCGGTTTCATCCAGTCATATCTGGACAAACTGGTGTGGAATTTGTATGCAATGGACCGAGAAAATCACAGTAAAAATGGTTGTGGAGAAAAGCAAACTCTTTTCTTTAGGCAAGTCCATAAAATGTCATCTATACAAACAGAAATATCATGTTTGTTTGCCGAACTTCCTCTAGCTTTCTATCTAGAAAATACGAATGTGTGGAGCTGGTGTCCCCTTGATGAACCAATGAGTGTTTCAACGGTAGAAAATTAAATGTTCCCTGATAAAAAACATTCAAAACAATAAAGTCCATCGATAATATCAAGAAAACACAAACACAGAGGCTTTCACAATATTTCGAATTGAGTTAGCCAAAACACAACCGGATATTTCTTGTTTCATCCAGTCATATCCGGACAAACTGGTGTGGAATTCGTATGCAATGGACCGAGAAAATCACAGTAAAATGGTTTTGGAGAAAAGCAAAGTCTTTTCATTAGGCAAGTGCATAAAATGTCATCTATACAAACAGAAATATCATGTTCGTTTGCCACAGTTCCTCTAGCTTTCTCCCTAGAAAATACGAATGTGTAGTGCTGGTGTCTCCATGTGGAACCAATTAGTGATTCCAAGCACAAAATTAAATGTTCCCCGATAAAAAACATTCAAAACAATAAAGTCCGTGGATAATATCAGGAATACAAAAACACAGAGGCTGTAGCAATATCTGGGATTGAGTTAGCCAAAACACAACCGGATATTTCCGGTTTCATCCAGTCATATCTGGACAAACTGGTGTGGAATTCGTATGCAATGGACCGAGAGAATCACAGTAAAAATGGTTTTGGAGAAAAGCAAAGTCTTTTCGTTAGGCAAGTGCAATTAGTGTTTCTGAGGTGCAAAATTAAATGTTGCCTGATAAAAACATTCAAAACAATACAGTCCATCAATAATATCCAGAAAACACAAACACACAGGCTTTCACAATGTTTCGGATTGAGGTAGCCAAAACTCAGCAGTATATTTCTGTTTCATCGAATCATATCCGGACAAACTGGTGTGGAATTCGTATGCAATGGATTGAGAAAATCACAGTAAAAATGATTTTGGAGAAGAGCAAAGTCTTTTCGTTAGGCAAGTGCATAAAATGTCATCAATACAAACAGAAATATCATGTTTATTTGTCACAGTTCCTCTAGCTTTCTCCCTAGAAATACGAATGTGTAGAGCTGGTGTCTCCATGTGGAACCAATTACTGTATCCAAGCTTAAAATAAAATGTTCTCCGATAAAAAACATTCAAAACAATAAAGTCCGTTGATAATATCCAGAAAACACACACACTGAGGCTGTATTAATAGCTGGGATTGAGTTAGCCAAAACAAATCCGGATACTTTTTCACTTTCATTAAGGTCATATCCGGACAAAGTGGTGTGTAATTTCTATGCAATGCACTGAGAAAATCACAGTAAAAATGGTTTTGGAGAAAAGCAAAGTCTTTTCGTTAGGCAAGTGCATGAAATGTCATCTATACAAACAGATATATCATGTTTGTTTGCCGCAGTCCCAGTAGCTTTCTCCCTAGAAAATACGAATGTGTAGCGCTGGTGTCTCCATGTGGAACCAATTAGTGATTCCAAGCACAAAATTAAATGTTCCCTGATAAAAAACATTCAAAACAATAAAGTCCGTGGAAAATATCAGGAATACAAAAACACAGAGGCTGTAGCAATATCTGGCATTGAGTGAGCCAAAACACAACCGGATATTTCTGGTTTCATCCAGTCATATCTGGACAAACTGGTGTGGAATTTGTATGCAATGGACCGAGAAAATCACAGTAAAAATGGTTGTGGAGAAAAGCAAACTCATTTCTTTAGGCAAGTCCATAAAATGTCATCTATACAAACAGAAATATCATGTTTGTTTGCCGAACTTCCTCTAGCTTTCTATCTAGAAAATACGAATGTGTGGAGCTGGTGTCCCCTTGATGAACCAATGAGTGTTTCAACGGTAGAAAATTAAATGTTCCCTGATAAAAAACATTCAAAACAATAAAGTCCATCGATAATATCAAGAAAACACAAACACAGAGGCTTTCACAATATTTCGAATTGAGTTAGCCAAAACACAACCGGATATTTCTTGTTTCATCCAGTCATATCCGGACAAACTGGTGTGGAATTCGTATGCAATGGATTGAGAAAATCACAGTAAAAATGATTTTGGAGAAGAGCAAAGTCTTTTCGTTAGGCAAGTGCATAAAATGTCATCAATACAAACAGAAATATCATGTTTATTTGTCACAGTTCCTTTAGCTTTCTCCCTAGAAATACGAATGTGTAGAGCTGGTGTCTCCATGTGGAACCAATTACTGTATCCAAGCTTAAAATAAAATGTTCTCCGATAAAAAACATTCAAAACAATAAAGTCCGTGGATAATATCCAGAAAACACACACACTGAGGCTGTATTAATAGCTGGGATTGAGTTAGCCAAAACAAATCCGGATACTTTTTCACTTTCATTAAGGTCATATCCGGACAAAGTGGTGTGTAATTTCTATGCAATGCACTGAGAAAATCACAGTAGAAATGGTTTTGGAGAAAAGCAAAGTCTTTTCGTTAGGCAAGTGAATGAAATGTCATCTATACAAACAGAAATATCATGTTTGTTTGCCGCAGTCCCAGTAGCTTTCTCCCTAGAAAATACGAATGTGTAGCGCTGGTGTCTCCATGTGGAACCAATTAGTGATTCCAAGCACAAAATTAAATGTTCCCTGATAAAAAACATTCAAAACAATAAAGTCCGTGGAAAATATCAGGAATACAAAAACACAGAGGCTGTAGCAATATCTGGCATTGAGTTAGCCAAAACACAACCGGATATTTCCGGTTTCATCCAGTCATATCTGGACAAACTGGTGTGGAATTTGTATGCAATGGACTGAGAAAATCACAGTAAAAATGGTTGTGGAGGAAAGCAAACTCTTTTCTTTAGGCAAGTCCATAAAATGTCATCTATACAAACAGAAATATCATGTTTGTTTGCCGAACTTCCTCTAGCTTTCTATCTAGAAAATACGAATGTGTGGAGCTGGTGTCCCCTTGATGAACCAATGAGTGTTTCAACGGTAGAAAATTAAATGTTCCCTGATAAAAAACATTCAAAACAATAAAGTCCATCGATAATATCAAGAAAACACAAACACAGAGGCTTTCACAATATTTCGAATTGAGTTAGCCAAAACACAACGGGATATTTCTTGTTTCATCCAGTCATATCCGGACAAACTGGTGTGGAATTCGTATGCAATGGACCGAGAAAATCACAGTAAAATGGTTTTGGAGAAAAGCAAAGTCTTTTCGTTAGGCAAGTGCATAAAATGTCATCTATACAAACAGAAATATCATGTTTGTTTGCCACAGTTCCTCTAGCTTTCTCCCTAGAAAATACGAATGTGTAGTGCTGGTGTCTCCATGTGGAACCAATTACCGATTCCAAGCACAAAATTAAATGTTCCCCGATAAAAAACATTCAAAACAATAAAGTCTGTGGATAATATCAGGAATACAAAAACACAGAGGCTGTAGCAATATCTGGGATTGAGTTAGCCAAAACACAACCGGATATTTCCGGTTTCATCCAGTCATATCTGGACAAACTGGTGTGGAATTCGTATGCAATGGACCGAGAGAATCACAGTAAAAATGGTTTTGGAGAAAAGCAAAGTCTTTTCGTTAGGCAAGTGCAATTAGTGTTTCTGAGGTGCAAAATTAAATGTTGCCTGATAAAAACATTCAAAACAATACAGTCCATCAATAATATCCAGAAAACACAAACACACAGGCTTTCACAATGTTTCGGATTGAGGTAGCCAAAACTCAGCAGTATATTTCTGTTTCATCGAATCATATCCGGACAAACTGGTGTGGAATTCGTATGCAATGGATTGAGAAAATCACAGTAAAAATGATTTTGGAAAAGAGCAAAGTCTTTTCGTTAGGCAAGTGCATAAAATGTCATCAATACAAACAGAAATATCATGTTTATTTGTCACAGTTCCTCTAGCTTTCTCCCTAGAAATACGAATGTGTAGAGCTGGTGTCTCCATGTGGAACCAATTACTGTATCCAAGCTTAAAATAAAATGTTCTCCGATAAAAAACATTCAAAACAATAAAGTCCGTTGATAATATCCAGAAAACACACACACTGAGGCTGTATTAATAGCTGGGATTGAGTTAGCCAAAACAAATCCGGATACTTTTTCACTTTCATTAAGGTCATATCCGGACAAAGTGGTGTGTAATTTCTATGCAATGCACTGAGAAAATCACAGTAGAAATGGTTTTGGAGAAAAGCAAAGTCTTTTCGTTAGGCAAGTGCATGAAATGTCATCTATACAAACAGATATATCATGTTTGTTTGCCGCAGTCCCAGTAGCTTTCTCCCTAGAAAATACGAATGTGTAGCGCTGGTGTCTCCATGTGGAACCAATTAGTGATTCCAAGCACAAAATTAAATGTTCCCTGATAAAAAACATTCAAAACAATAAAGTCCGTGGAAAATATCAGGAATACAAAAACACAGAGGCTGTAGCAATATCTGGCATTGAGTTAGCCAAAACACAACCGGATATTTCCGGTTTCATCCAGTCATATCTGGACAAACTGGTGTGGAATTTGTATGCAATGGACTGAGAAAATCACAGTAAAAATGGTTGTGGAGAAAAGCAAACTCTTTTCTTTAGGCAAGTCCATAAAATGTCATCTATACAAACAGAAATATCATGTTTGTTTGCCGAACTTCCTCTAGCTTTCTATCTAGAAAATACGAATGTGTGGAGCTGGTGTCCCCTTGATGAACCAATGAGTGTTTCAACGGTAGAAAATTAAATGTTCCCTGATAAAAAACATTCAAAACAATAAAGTCCATCGATAATATCAAGAAAACACAAACACAGAGCCTTTCACAATATTTCGAATTGAGTTAGCCAAAACACAACCGGATATTTCTTGTTTCATCCAGTCATATCCGGACAAACTGGTGTGGAATTCGTATGCAATGGACCGAGAAAATCACAGTAAAATGGTTTTGGAGAAAAGCAAAGTCTTTTCGTTAGGCAAGTGCATAAAATGTCATCTATACAAACAGAAATATCATGTTTGTTTGCCACAGTTCCTCTAGCTTTCTCCCTAGAAAATACGAATGTGTAGTGCTGGTGTCTCCATGTGGAACCAATTACCGATTCCAAGCACAAAATTAAATGTTCCCCGATAAAAAACATTCAAAACAATAAAGTCTGTGGATAATATCAGGAATACAAAAACACAGAGGCTGTAGCAATATCTGGGATTGAGTTAGCCAAAACACAACCGGATATTTCCGGTTTCATCCAGTCATATCTGGACAAACTGGTGTGGAATTCGTATGCAATGGACCGAGAGAATCACAGTAAAAATGGTTTTGGAGAAAAGCAAAGTCTTTTCGTTAGGCAAGTGCAATTAGTGTTTCTGAGGTGCAAAATTAAATGTTGCCTGATAAAAACATTCAAAACAATACAGTCCATCAATAATATCCAGAAAACACAAACACACAGGCTTTCACAATGTTTCGGATTGAGGTAGCCAAAACTCAGCAGTATATTTCTGTTTCATCGAATCATATCCGGACAAACTGGTGTGGAATTCGTATGCAATGGATTGAGAAAATCACAGTAAAAATGATTTTGGAAAAGAGCAAAGTCTTTTCGTTAGGCAAGTGCATAAAATGTCATCAATACAAACAGAAATATCATGTTTATTTGTCACAGTTCCTCTAGCTTTCTCCCTAGAAATACGAATGTGTAGAGCTGGTGTCTCCATGTGGAACCAATTACTGTATCCAAGCTTAAAATAAAATGTTCTCCGATAAAAAACATTCAAAACAATAAAGTCCGTTGATAATATCCAGAAAACACACACACTGAGGCTGTATTAATAGCTGGGATTGAGTTAGCCAAAACAAATCCGGATACTTTTTCACTTTCATTAAGGTCATATCCGGACAAAGTGGTGTGTAATTTCTATGCAATGCACTGAGAAAATCACAGTAGAAATGGTTTTGGAGAAAAGCAAAGTCTTTTCGTTAGGCAAGTGCATGAAATGTCATCTATACAAACAGATATATCATGTTTGTTTGCCGCAGTCCCAGTAGCTTTCTCCCTAGAAAATACGAATGTGTAGCGCTGGTGTCTCCATGTGGAACCAATTAGTGATTCCAAGCACAAAATTAAATGTTCCCTGATAAAAAACATTCAAAACAATAAAGTCCGTGGAAAATATCAGGAATACAAAAACACAGAGGCTGTAGCAATATCTGGCATTGAGTTAGCCAAAACACAACCGGATATTTCCGGTTTCATCCAGTCATATCTGGACAAACTGGTGTGGAATTTGTATGCAATGGACCGAGAAAATCACAGTAAAAATGGTTGTGGAGAAAAGCAAACTCTTTTCTTTAGGCAAGTCCATAAAATGTCATCTATACAAACAGAAATATCATGTTTGTTTGCCGAACTTCCTCTAGCTTTCTATCTAGAAAATACGAATGTGTGGAGCTGGTGTCCCCTTGATGAACCAATGAGTGTTTCAACGGTAGAAAATTAAATGTTCCCTGATAAAAAACCATTCAAAACAATAAAGTCCATCGATAATATCAAGAAAACACAAACACAGAGGCTTTCACAATATTTCGAATTGAGTTAGCCAAAACACAACCGGATATTTCTTGTTTCATCCAGTCATATCCGGACAAACTGGTGTGGAATTCGTATGCAATGGATTGAGAAAATCACAGTAAAAATGATTTTGGAGAAGAGCAAAGTCTTTTCGTTAGGCAAGTGCATAAAATGTCATCAATACAAACAGAAATATCATGTTTATTTGTCACAGTTCCTCTAGCTTTCTCCCTAGAAATACGAATGTGTAGAGCTGGTGTCTCCATGTGGAACCAATTACTGTATCCAAGCTTAAAATAAAATGTTCTCCGATAAAAAACATTCAAAACAATAAAGTCCGTTGATAATATCCAGAAAACACACACACTGAGGCTGTATTAATAGCTGGGATTGAGTTAGCCAAAACAAATCCGGATACTTTTTCACTTTCATTAAGGTCATATCCGGACAAAGTGGTGTGTAATTTCTATGCAATGCACTGAGAAAATCACAGTAAAAATGGTTTTGGAGAAAAGCAAAGTCTTTTCGTTAGGCAAGTGCATGAAATGTCATCTATACAAACAGATATATCATGTTTGTTTGCCGCAGTCCCAGTAGCTTTCTCCCTAGAAAATACGAATGTGTAGCGCTGGTGTCTCCATGTGGAACCAATTAGTGATTCCAAGCACAAAATTAAATGTTCCCTGATAAAAAACATTCAAAACAATAAAGTCCGTGGAAAATATCAGGAATACAAAAACACAGAGGCTGTAGCAATATCTGGCATTGAGTTAGCCAAAACACAACCGGATATTTCCGGTTTCATCCAGTCATATCTGGACAAACTGGTGTGGAATTTGTATGCAATGGACTGAGAAAATCACAGTAAAAATGGTTGTGGAGAAAAGCAAACTCTTTTCTTTAGGCAAGTCCATAAAATGTCATCTATACAAACAGAAATATCATGTTTGTTTGCCGAACTTCCTCTAGCTTTCTATCTAGAAAATACGAATGTGTGGAGCTGGTGTCCCCTTGATGAACCAATGAGTGTTTCAACGGTAGAAAATTAAATGTTCCCTGATAAAAAACATTCAAAACAATAAAGTCCATCGATAATATCAAGAAAACACAAACACAGAGGCTTTCACAATATTTCGAATTGAGTTAGCCAAAACACAACCGGATATTTCTTGTTTCATCCAGTCATATCCGGACAAACTGGTGTGGAATTCGTATGCAATGGATTGAGAAAATCACAGTAAAAATGATTTTGGAGAAGAGCAAAGTCTTTTCGTTAGGCAAGTGCATAAAATGTCATCAATACAAACAGAAATATCATGTTTATTTGTCACAGTTCCTCTAGCTTTCTCCCTAGAAATACGAATGTGTAGAGCTGGTGTCTCCATGTGGAACCAATTACTGTATCCAAGCTTAAAATAAAATGTTCTCCGATAAAAAACATTCAAAACAATAAAGTCCGTGGATAATATCCAGAAAACACACACACTGAGGCTGTATTAATAGCTGGGATTGAGTTAGCCAAAACAAATCCGGATACTTTTTCACTTTCATTAAGGTCATATCCGGACAAAGTGGTGTGTAATTTCTATGCAATGCACTGAGAAAATCACAGTAAAAATGGTTTTGGAGAAAAGCAAAGTCTTTTCGTTAGGCAAGTGCATGAAATGTCATCTATACAAACAGATATATCATGTTTGTTTGCCGCAGTCCCAGTAGCTTTCTCCCTAGAAAATACGAATGTGTAGCGCTGGTGTCTCCATGTGGAACCAATTAGTGATTCCAAGCACAAAATTAAATGTTCCCTGATAAAAAACATTCAAAACAATAAAGTCCGTGGAAAATATCAGGAATACAAAAACACAGAGGCTGTAGCAATATCTGGCATTGAGTTAGCCAAAACACAACCGGATATTTCCGGTTTCATCCAGTCATATCTGGACAAACTGGTGTGGAATTTGTATGCAATGGACCGAGAAAATCACAGTAAAAATGGTTGTGGAGAAAAGCAAACTCTTTTCTTTAGGCAAGTCCATAAAATGTCATCTATACAAACAGAAATATCATGTTTGTTTGCCGAACTTCCTCTAGCTTTCTATCTAGAAAATACGAATGTGTGGAGCTGGTGTCCCCTTGATGAAGCAATGAGTGTTTCAACGGTAGAAAATTAAATGTTCCCTGATAAAAAACATTCAAAACAATAAAGTCCATCGATAATATCAAGAAAACACAAACACAGAGGCTTTCACAATATTTCGAATTGAGTTAGCCAAAACACAACCGGATATTTCTTGTTTCATCCAGTCATATCCGGACAAACTGGTGTGGAATTCGTATGCAATGGACCGAGAAAATCACAGTAAAATGGTTTTGGAGAAAAGCAAAGTCTTTTCATTAGGCAAGTGCATAAAATGTCATCTATACAAACAGAAATATCATGTTTGTTTGCCACAGTTCCTCTAGCTTTCTCCCTAGAAAATACGAATGTGTAGTGCTGGTGTCTCCATGTGGAACCAATTAGTGATTCCAAGCACAAAATTAAATGTTCCCCGATAAAAAACATTCAAAACAATAAAGTCCGTGGATAATATCAGGAATACAAAAACACAGAGGCTGTAGCAATATCTGGCATTGAGTTAGCCAAAACACAACCGGATATTTCCGGTTTCATCCAGTCATATCTGGACAAACTGGTGTGGAATTCGTATGCAATGGACCGAGAGAATCACAGTAAAAATGGTTTTGGAGAAAAGCAAAGTCTTTTCGTTAGGCAAGTGCAATTAGTGTTTCTGAGGTGCAAAATTAAATGTTGCCTGATAAAAACATTCAAAACAATACAGTCCATCAATAATATCCAGAAAACACAAACACACAGGCTTTCACAATGTTTCGGATTGAGGTAGCCAAAACTCAGCAGTATATTTCTGTTTCATCGAATCATATCCGGACAAACTGGTGTGGAATTCGTATGCAATGGATTGAGAAAATCACAGTAAAAATGATTTTGGAGAAGAGCAAAGTCTTTTCGTTAGGCAAGTGCATAAAATGTCATCAATACAAACAGAAATATCATGTTTATTTGTCACAGTTCCTCTAGCTTTCTCCCTAGAAATACGAATGTGTAGAGCTGGTGTCTCCATGTGGAACCAATTACTGTATCCAAGCTTAAAATAAAATGTTCTCCGATAAAAAACATTCAAAACAATAAAGTCCGTTGATAATATCCAGAAAACACACACACTGAGGCTGTATTAATAGCTGGGATTGAGTTAGCCAAAACAAATCCGGATACTTTTTCACTTTCATTAAGGTCATATCCGGACAAAGTGGTGTGTAATTTCTATGCAATGCACTGAGAAAATCACAGTAGAAATGGTTTTGGAGAAAAGCAAAGTCTTTTCGTTAGGCAAGTGCATGAAATGTCATCTATACAAACAGATATATCATGTTTGTTTGCCGCAGTCCCAGTAGCTTTCTCCCTAGAATATACGAATGTGTAGCGCTGGTGTCTCCATGTGGAACCAATTAGTGATTCCAAGCACAAAATTAAATGTTCCCTGATAAAAAACATTCAACACAATAAAGTCCGTGGAAAATATCAGGAATACAAAAACACAGAGGCTGTAGCAATATCTGGCATTGAGTGAGCCAAAACACAACCGGATATTTCCGGTTTCATCCAGTCATATCTGGACAAACTGGTGTGGAATTTGTATGCAATGGACCGAGAAAATCACAGTAAAAATGGTTGTGGAGAAAAGCAAACTCTTTTCTTTAGGCAAGTCCATAAAATGTCATCTATACAAACAGAAATATCATGTTTGTTTGCCGAACTTCCTCTAGCTTTCTATCTATAAAATACGAATGTGTGGAGCTGGTGTCCCCTTGATGAACCAATGAGTGTTTCAACGGTAGAAAATTAAATGTTCCCTGATAAAAAACATTCAAAACAATAAAGTCCATCGATAATATCAAGAAAACACAAACACAGAGGCTTTCACAATATTTCGAATTGAGTTAGCCAAAACACAACCGGATATTTCTTGTTTCATCCAGTCATATCCGGACAAACTGGTGTGGAATTCGTATGCAATGGATTGAGAAAATCACAGTAAAAATGATTTTGGAGAAGAGCAAAGTCTTTTCGTTAGGCAAGTGCATAAAATGTCATCAATACAAACAGAAATATCATGTTTATTTGTCACAGTTCCTCTAGCTTTCTCCCTAGAAATACGAATGTGTAGAGCTGGTGTCTCCATGTGGAACCAATTACTGTATCCAAGCTTAAAATAAAATGTTCTCCGATAAAAAACATTCAAAACAATAAAGTCCGTTGATAATATCCAGAAAACACACACACTGAGGCTGTATTAATAGCTGGGATTGAGTTAGCCAAAACAAATCCGGATACTTTTTCACTTTCATTAAGGTCATATCCGGACAAAGTGGTGTGTAATTTCTATGCAATGCACTGAGAAAATCACAGTAAAAATGGTTTTGGAGAAAAGCAAAGTCTTTTCGTTAGGCAAGTGCATGAAATGTCATCTATACAAACAGATATATCATGTTTGTTTGCCACAGTCCCAGTAGCTTTCTCCCTAGAAAATACGAATGTGTAGCGCTGGTGTCTCCATGTGGAACCAATTAGTGATTCCAAGCACAAAATTAAATGTTCCCTGATAAAAAACATTCAAAACAATAAAGTCCGTGGAAAATATCAGGAATACAAAAACACAGAGGCTGTAGCAATATCTGGCATTGAGTTAGCCAAAACACAACCGGATATTTCCGGTTTCATCCAGTCATATCTGGACAAACTGGTGTGGAATTTGTATGCAATGGACCGAGAAAATCACAGTAAAAATGGTTGTGGAGAAAAGCAAACTCTTTTCTTTAGGCAAGTCCATAAAATGTCATCTATACAAACAGAAATATCATGTTTGTTTGCCGAACTTCCTCTAGCTTTCTATCTAGAAAATACGAATGTGTGGAGCTGGTGTCCCCTTGATGAACCAATGAGTGTTTCAACGGTAGAAAATTAAATGTTCCCTGATAAAAAACATTCAAAACAATAAAGTCCATCGATAATATCAAGAAAACACAAACACAGAGGCTTTCACAATATTTCAAATTGAGTTAGCCAAAACACAACCGGATATTTCTTGTTTCATCCAGTCATATCCGGACAAACTGGTGTGGAATTCGTATGCAATGGATTGAGAAAATCACAGTAAAAATGATTTTGGAGAAGAGCAAAGTCTTTTTGTTAGGCAAGTGCATAAAATGTCATCAATACAAACAGAAATATCATGTTTATTTGTCACAGTTCCTCTAGCTTTCTCCCTAGAAATACGAATGTGTAGAGCTGGTGTCTCCATGTGGAACCAATTACTGTATCCAAGCTTAAAATAAAATGTTCTCCGATAAAAAACATTCAAAACAATAAAGTCCGTTGATAATATCCAGAAAACACACACACTGAGGCTGTATTAATAGCTGGGATTGAGTTAGCCAAAACAAATCCGGATACTTTTTCACTTTCATTAAGGTCATATCCGGACAAAGTGGTGTGTAATTTCTATGCAATGCACTGAGAAAATCACAGTAAAAATGGTTTTGGAGAAAAGCAAAGTCTTTTCGTTAGGCAAGTGCATGAAATGTCATCTATACAAACAGATATATCATGTTTGTTTGCCGCAGTCCCAGTAGCTTTCTCCCTAGAAAATACGAATGTGTAGCGCTGGTGTCTCCATGTGGAACCAATTAGTGATTCCAAGCACAAAATTAAATGTTCCCTGATAAAAAACATTCAAAACAATAAAGTCCGTGGAAAATATCAGGAATACAAAAACATAGAGGCTGTAGCAATATCTGGCATTGAGTTAGCCAAAACACAACCGGATATTTCCGGTTTCATCCAGTCATATCTGGACAAACTGGTGTGGAATTTGTATGCAATGGACCGAGAAAATCACAGTAAAAATGGTTGTGGAGAAAAGCAAACTCTTTTCTTTAGGCAAGTCCATAAAATGTCATCTATACAAACAGAAATATCATGTTTGTTTGCCGAACTTCCTCTAGCTTTCTATCTAGAAAATACGAATGTGTGGAGCTGGTGTCCCCTTGATGAACCAATGAGTGTTTCAACGGTAGAAAATTAAATGTTCCCTGATAAAAAACATTCAAAACAATAAAGTCCATCGATAATATCAAGAAAACACAAACACAGAGGCTTTCACAATATTTCGAATTGAGTTAGCCAAAACACAACCGGATATTTCTTGTTTCATCCAGTCATATCCGGACAAACTGGTGTGGAATTCGTATGCAATGGACCGAGAAAATCACAGTAAAAATGGTTTTGGAGAAAAGCAAAGTCTTTTCGTTAGGCAAGTGCATAAAATGTCATCTATACAAACAGAAATATCATGTTTGTTTGCCACAGTTCCTCTAGCTTTCTCCCTAGAAAATACGAATGTGTAGTGCTGGTGTCTCCATGTGGAACCAATTACCGATTCCAAGCACAAAATTAAATGTTTCCCGATAAAAAACATTCAAAACAATAAAGTCCGTGGATAATATCAGGAATACAAAAACACAGAGGCTGTAGCAATATCTGGCATTGAGTTAGCCAAAACACAACCGGATATTTCCGGTTTCATCCAGTCATATCTGGACAAACTGGTGTGGAATTCGTATGCAATGGACCGAGAGAATCACAGTAAAAATGGTTTTGGAGAAAAGCAAAGTCTTTTCGTTAGGCAAGTGCAATTAGTGTTTCTGAGGTGCAAAATTAAATGTTGCCTGATAAAAACATTCAAAACAATACAGTCCATCAATAATATCCAGAAAACACAAACACACAGGCTTTCACAATCTTTCGGATTGAGGTAGCCAAAACTCAGCAGTATATTTCTGTTTCATCGAATCATATCCGGACAAACTGGTGTGGAATTCGTATGCAATGGATTGAGAAAATCACAGTAAAAATGATTTTGGAGAAGAGCAAAGTCTTTTCGTTAGGCAAGTGCATAAAATGTCATCAATACAAACAGAAATATCATGTTTATTTGTCACAGTTCCTCTAGCTTTCTCCCTAGAAATACGAATGTGTAGAGCTGGTGTCTCCATGTGGAACCAATTACTGTATCCAAGCTTAAAATAAAATGTTCTCCGATAAAAAACATTCAAAACAATAAAGTCCGTGGATAATATCCAGAAAACACACACACTGAGGCTGTATTAATAGCTGGGATTGAGTTAGCCAAAACAAATCCGGATACTTTTTCACTTTCATTAAGGTCATATCCGGACAAAGTGGTGTGTAATTTCTATGCAATGCACTGAGAAAATCACAGTAAAAATGGTTTTGGAGAAAAGCAAAGTCTTTTCGTTAGGCAAGTGCATGAAATGTCATCTATACAAACAGATATATCATGTTTGTTTGCCGCAGTCCCAGTAGCTTTCTCCCTAGAAAATACGAATGTGTAGCGCTGGTGTCTCCATGTGGAACCAATTAGTGATTCCAAGCACAAAATTAAATGTTCCCTGATAAAAAACATTCAAAACAATAAAGTCCGTGGAAAATATCAGGAATACAAAAACACAGAGGCTGTAGCAATATCTGGCATTGAGTTAGCCAAAACACAACCGGATATTTCCGGTTTCATCCAGTCATATCTGGACAAACTGGTGTGGAATTTGTATGCAATGGACCGAGAAAATCACAGTAAAAATGGTTGTGGAGAAAAGCAAACTCTTTTCTTTAGGCAAGTCCATAAAATGTCATCTATACAAACAGAAATATCATGTTTGTTTGCCGAACTTCCTCTAGCTTTCTATCTAGAAAATACGAATGTGTGGAGCTGGTGTCCCCTTGATGAACCAATGAGTGTTTCAACGGTAGAAAATTAAATGTCCCCTGATAAAAATTTTCAAAACAATAAAGTCCATCGATAATATCAAGAAAACACAAACACAGAGCCTTTCACAATATTTCGAATTGAGTTAGCCAAAACACAACCGGATATTTCTTGTTTCATCCAGTCATATCCGGACAAACTGGTGTGGAATTCGTATGCAATGGACCGAGAAAATCACAGTAAAAATGGTTTTGGAGAAAAGCAAAGTCTTTTCGTTAGGCAAGTGCATAAAATGTCATCTATACAAACAGAAATATCATGTTTGTTTGCCGCAGTCCCAGTAGCTTTCTCCCTAGAAAATACGAATGTGTAGCGCTGGTGTCTCCATGTGGAACCAATTAGTGATTCCAAGCACAAAATTAAATGTTTCCTGATAAAAAACATTCAAAACAATAAAGTCCGTGGAAAATATCAGGAATACAAAAACACAGAGGCTGTAGCAATATCTGGCATTGAGTTAGCCAAAACACAACCGGATATTTCCGGTTTCATCCAGTCATATCTGGACAAACTGGTGTGGAATTTGTATGCAATGGACCGAGAAAATCACAGTAAAAATGGTTGTGGAGAAAAGCAAACTCTTTTCTTTAGGCAAGTCCATAAAATGTCATCTATACAAACAGAAATATCATGTTTGTTTGCCGAACTTCCTCTAGCTTTCTATCTAGAAAATACGAATGTGTGGAGCTGGTGTCCCCTTGATGAACCAATGAGTGTTTCAACGGTAGAAAATTAAATGTCCCCTGATAAAAATTTTCAAAACAATAAAGTCCATCGATAATATCAAGAAAACACAAACACAGAGCCTTTCACAATATTTCGAATTGAGTTAGCCAAAACACAACCGGATATTTCTTGTTTCATCCAGTCATATCCGGACAAACTGGTGTGGAATTCGTATGCAATGGACCGAGAAAATCACAGTAAAAATGGTTTTGGAGAAAAGCAAAGTCTTTTCGTTAGGCAAGTGCATAAAATGTCATCTATACAAACAGAAATATCATGTTTGTTTGCCGCAGTCCCAGTAGCTTTCTCCCTAGAAAATACGAATGTGTAGCGCTGGTGTCTCCATGTGGAACCAATTAGTGATTCCAAGCACAAAATTAAATGTTTCCTGATAAAAAACATTCAAAACAATAAAGTCCGTGGAAAATATCAGGAATACAAAAACACAGAGGCTGTAGCAATATCTGGCATTGAGTTAGCCAAAACACAACCGGATATTTCCGGTTTCATCCAGTCATATCTGGACAAACTGGTGTGGAATTTGTATGCAATGGACCGAGAAAATCACAGTAAAAATGGTTGTGGAGAAAAGCAAACTCTTTTCTTTAGGCAAGTCCATAAAATGTCATCTATACAAACAGAAATATCATGTTTGTTTGCCGAACTTCCTCTAGCTTTCTATCTAGAAAATACGAATGTGTGGAGCTGGTGTCCCCTTGATGAACCAATGAGTGTTTCAACGGTAGAAAATTAAATGTCCCCTGATAAAAAACATTCAAAACAATAAAGTCCATCGATAATATCAAGAAAACACAAACACAGAGGCTTTCACAATATTTCGAATTGAGTTAGCCAAAACACAACCGGATATTTCTTGTTTCATCCAGTCATATCCGGACAAACTGGTGTGGAATTCGTATGCAATGGACCGAGAAAATCACAGTAAAATGGTTTTGGAGAAAAGCAAAGTCTTTTCGTTAGGCAAGTGCATAAAATGTCATCTATACAAACAGAAATATCATGTTTGTTTGCCACAGTTCCTCTAGCTTTCTCCCTAGAAAATACGAATGTGTAGTGCTGGTGTCTCCATGTGGAACCAATTACCGATTCCAAGCACAAAATTAAATGTTCCCCGATAAAAAACATTCAAAACAATAAAGTCCGTGGATAATATCAGGAATACAAAAACACAGAGGCTGTAGCAATATCTGGGATTGAGTTAGCCAAAACACAACCGGATATTTCCGGTTTCATCCAGTCATATCTGGACAAACTGGTGTGGAATTCGTATGCAATGGACCGAGAGAATCACAGTAAAAATGGTTTTGGAGAAAAGCAAAGTTTTTTCGTTAGGCAAGTGCAATTAGTGTTTCTGAGGTGCAAAATTAAATGTTGCCTGATAAAAACATTCAAAACAATACAGTCCATCAATAATATCCAGAAAACACAAACACACAGGCTTTCACAATGTTTCGGATTGAGTTAGCCAAAACTCAGCAGTATATTTCTGTTTCATCGAATCATATCCGGACAAACTGGTGTGGAATTCGTATGCAATGGATTGAGAAAATCACAGTAAAAATGATTTTGGAGAAGAGCAAAGTCTTTTCGTTAGGCAAGTGCATAAAATGTCATCAATACAAACAGAAATATCATGTTTATTTGTCACAGTTCCTCTAGCTTTCTCCCTAGAAATACGAATGTGTAGAGCTGGTGTCTCCATGTGGAACCAATTACTGTATCCAAGCTTAAAATAAAATGTTCTCCGATAAAAAACATTCAAAACAATAAAGTCCGTGGATAATATCCAGAAAACACACACACTGAGGCTGTATTAATAGCTGGGATTGAGTTAGCCAAAACAAATCCGGATACTTTTTCACTTTCATTACGGTCATATCCGGACAAAGTGGTGTGTAATTTCTATGCAATGCACTGAGAAAATCACAGTAAACATGGTTTTGGAGAAAAGCAAAGTCTTTTCGTTAGGCAAGTGCATGAAATGTCATCTATACAAACAGATATATCATGTTTGTTTGCCGCAGTCCCAGTAGCTTTCTCCCTAGAAAATACGAATGTGTAGCGCTGGTGTCTCCATGTGGAACCAATTAGTGATTCCAAGCACAAAATTAAATGTTCCCTGATAAAAAACATTCAAAACAATAAAGTCCGTGGAAAATATCAGGAATACAAAAACACAGAGGCTGTAGCAATATCTGGCATTGAGTTAGCCAAAACACAACCAGATATTTCCGGTTTCATCCAGTCATATCTGGACAAACTGGTGTGGAATTTGTATGCAATGGACTGAGAAAATCACAGTAAAAATGGTTGTGGAGAAAAGCAAACTCTTTTCTTTAGGCAAGTCCATAAAATGTCATCTATACAAACAGAAATATCATGTTTGTTTGCCGAACTTCCTCTAGCTTTCTATCTAGAAAATACGAATGTGTGGAGCTGGTGTCCCCTTGATGAACCAATGAGTGTTTCAACGGTAGAAAATTAAATGTTCCCTGATAAAAAACATTCAAAACAATAAAGTCCATCGATAATATCAAGAAAACACAAACACAGAGGCTTTCACAATATTTCGAATTGAGTTAGCCAAAACACAACCGGATATTTCTTGTTTCATCCAGTCATATCCGGACAAACTGGTGTGGAATTCGTATGCAATGGACCGAGAAAAACACAGTAAAATGGTTTTGGAGAAAAGCAAAGTCTTTTCGTTAGGCAAGTGCATAAAATGTCATCTATACAAACAGAAATATCATGTTTGTTTGCCACAGTTCCTCTAGCTTTCTCCCTAGAAAATACGAATGTGTAGTGCTGGTGTCTCCATGTGGAACCAATTACCGATTCCAAGCACAAAATTAAATGTTCCCCGATAAAAAACATTCAAAACAATAAAGTCCGTGGATAATATCAGGAATACAAAAACACAGAGGCTGTAGCAATATCTGGGATTGAGTTAGCCAAAACACAACCGGATATTTCCGGTTTCATCCAGTCATATCTGGACAAACTGGTGTGGAATTCGTATGCAATGGACCGAGAGAATCACAGTAGAAATGGTTTTGGAGAAAAGCAAAGTCTTTTCGTTAGGCAAGTGCAATTAGTGTTTCTGAGGTGCAAAATTAAATGTTGCCTGATAAAAACATTCAAAACAATACAGTCCATCAATAGTATCCAGAAAACACAAACACACAGGCTTTCACAATGTTTCGGATTGAGTTAGCCAAAACACAACCGGATATTTCTTGTTTCATCCAGTCATATCCGGACAAACTGGTGTGGAATTCGTATGCAATGGATTGAGAAAATCACAGTAAAAATGATTTTGGAGAAGAGCAAAGTCTTTTCGTTAGGCAAGTGCATAAAATGTCATCAATACAAACAGAAATATCATGTTTATTTGTCACAGTTCCTCTAGCTTTCTCCCTAGAAATACGAATGTGTAGAGCTGGTGTCTCCATGTGGAACCAATTACTGTATCCAAGCTTAAAATAAAATGTTCTCCGATAAAAAACATTCAAAACAATAAAGTCCGTGGATAATATCCAGAAAACACACACACTGAGGCTGTATTAATAGCTGGGATTGAGTTAGCCAAAACAAATCCGGATACTTTTTCACTTTCATTAAGGTCATATCCGGACAAAGTGGTGTGTAATTTCTATGCAATGCACTGAGAAAATCACAGTAGAAATGGTTTTGGAGAAAAGCAAAGTCTTTTCGTTAGGCAAGTGCATGAAATGTCATCTATACAAACAGATATATCATGTTTGTTTGCCGCAGTCCCAGTAGCTTTCTCCCTAGAAAATACGAATGTGTAGCGCTGATGTCTCCATGTGGAACCAATTAGTGATTCCAAGCACAAAATTAAATGTTCCCTGATAAAAAACATTCAAAACAATAAAGTCCATGGAAAATATCAGGAATACAAAAACACAGAGGCTGTAGCAATATCTGGCATTGAGTTAGCCAAAACACAACCGGATATTTCCGGTTTCATCCAGTCATATCTGGACAAACTGGTGTGGAATTTGTATGCAATGGACCGAGAAAATCACAGTAAAAATGGTTGTGGAGAAAAGCAAACTCTTTTCTTTAGGCAAGTCCATAAAATGTCATCTATACAAACAGAAATATCATGTTTGTTTGCCGAACTTCCTCTAGCTTTCTATCTAGAAAATACGAATGTGTGGAGCTGGTGTCCCCTTGATGAACCAATGAGTGTTTCAACGGTAGAAAATTAAATGTCCCCTGATAAAAATTTTCAAAACAATAAAGTCCATCGATAATATCAAGAAAACACAAACACAGAGGCTTTCACAATATTTCGAATTGAGTTAGCCAAAACACAACCGGATATTTCTTGTTTCATCCAGTCATATCCGGACAAACTGGTGTGGAATTCGTATGCAATGGACCGAGAAAATCACAGTAAAAATGGTTTTGGAGAAAAGCAAAGTCTTTTCGTTAGGCAAGTGCATAAAATGTCATCTATACAAACAGAAATATCATGTTTGTTTGCCGCAGTCCCAGTAGCTTTCTCCCTAGAAAATACGAATGTGTAGCGCTGGTGTCTCCATGTGGAACCAATTAGTGATTCCAAACACAAAATTAAATGTTCCCTGATAAAAAACATTCAAAACAATAAAGTCCGTGGAAAATATCAGGAATACAAAAACACAGAGGCTGTAGCAATATCTGGCATTGAGTTAGCCAAAACACAACCGGATATTTCCGGTTTCATCCAGTCATATCTGGACAAACTGGTGTGGAATTTGTATGCAATGGACCGAGAAAATCACAGTAGAAATGGTTTTGGAGAAAAGCAAACTCTTTTCTTTAGGCAAGTCCATAAAATGTCATCTATACAAACAGAAATATCATGTTTGTTTGCCGAACTTCCTCTAGCTTTCTATCTAGAAAATACGAATGTGTGGAGCTGGTGTCCCCTTGATGAACCAATGAGTGTTTCAACGGTAGAAAATTAAATGTCCCCTGATAAAAAACATTCAAAACAATAAAGTCCATCGATAATATCAAGAAAACACAAACACAGAGGCTTTCACAATATTTCGAATTGAGTTAGCCAAAACACAACCGGATATTTCTTGTTTCATCCAGTCATATCCGGACAAACTGGTGTGGAATTCGTATGCAATGGACCGAGAAAATCACAGTAAAATGGTTTTGGAGAAAAGCAAAGTCTTTTCGTTAGGCAAGTGCATAAAATGTCATCTATACAAACAGAAATATCATGTTTGTTTGCCACAGTTCCTCTAGCTTTCTCCCTAGAAAATACGAATGTGTAGTGCTGGTGTCTCCATGTGGAACCAATTACCGATTCCAAGCACAAAATTAAATGTTCCCCGATAAAAAACATTCAAAACAATAAAGTCCGTGGATAATATCAGGAATACAAAAACACAGAGGCTGTAGCAATATCTGGCATTGAGTTAGCCAAAACACAACCGGATATTTCCGGTTTCATCCAGTCATATCTGGACAAACTGGTGTGGAATTCGTATGCAATGGACCGAGAGAATCACAGTAAAAATGGTTTTGGAGAAAAGCAAAGTTTTTTCGTTAGGCAAGTGCAATTAGTGTTTCTGAGGTGCAAAATTAAATGTTGCCTGATAAAAACATTCAAAACAATACAGTCCATCAATAATATCCAGAAAACACAAACACACAGGCTTTCACAATGTTTCGGATTGAGTTAGCCAAAACTCAGCAGTATATTTCTGTTTCATCGAATCATATCCGGACAAACTGGTGTGGAATTCGTATGCAATGGATTGAGAAAATCACAGTAAAAATGATTTTGGAGAAGAGCAAAGTCTTTTCGTTAGGCAAGTGCATAAAATGTCATCAATACAAACAGAAATATCATGTTTATTTGTCACAGTTCCTCTAGCTTTCTCCCTAGAAATACGAATGTGTAGAGCTGGTGTCTCCATGTGGAACCAATTACTGTATCCAAGCTTAAAATAAAATGTTCTCCGATAAAAAACATTCAAAACAATAAAGTCCGTGGATAATATCCAGAAAACACACACACTGAGGCTGTATTAATAGCTGGGATTGAGTTAGCCAAAACAAATCCGGATACTTTTTCACTTTCATTACGGTCATATCCGGACAAAGTGGTGTGTAATTTCTATGCAATGCACTGAGAAAATCACAGTAAACATGGTTTTGGAGAAAAGCAAAGTCTTTTCGTTAGGCAAGTGCATGAAATGTCATCTATACAAACAGATATATCATGTTTGTTTGCCGCAGTCCCAGTAGCTTTCTCCCTAGAAAATACGAATGTGTAGCGCTGGTGTCTCCATGTGGAACCAATTAGTGATTCCAAGCACAAAATTAAATGTTCCCTGATAAAAAACATTCAAAACAATAAAGTCCGTGGAAAATATCAGGAATACAAAAACACAGAGGCTGTAGCAATATCTGGCATTGAGTTAGCCAAAACACAACCAGATATTTCCGGTTTCATCCAGTCATATCTGGACAAACTGGTGTGGAATTTGTATGCAATGGACTGAGAAAATCACAGTAAAAATGGTTGTGGAGAAAAGCAAACTCTTTTCTTTAGGCAAGTCCATAAAATGTCATCTATACAAACAGAAATATCATGTTTGTTTGCCGAACTTCCTCTAGCTTTCTATCTAGAAAATACGAATGTGTGGAGCTGGTGTCCCCTTGATGAACCAATGAGTGTTTCAACGGTAGAAAATTAAATGTTCCCTGATAAAAAACATTCAAAACAATAAAGTCCATCGATAATATCAAGAAAACACAAACACAGAGGCTTTCACAATATTTCGAATTGAGTTAGCCAAAACACAACCGGATATTTCTTGTTTCATCCAGTCATATCCGGACAAACTGGTGTGGAATTCGTATGCAATGGACCGAGAAAAACACAGTAAAATGGTTTTGGAGAAAAGCAAAGTCTTTTCGTTAGGCAAGTGCATAAAATGTCATCTATACAAACAGAAATATCATGTTTGTTTGCCACAGTTCCTCTAGCTTTCTCCCTAGAAAATACGAATGTGTAGTGCTGGTGTCTCCATGTGGAACCAATTACCGATTCCAAGCACAAAATTAAATGTTCCCCGATAAAAAACATTCAAAACAATAAAGTCCGTGGATAATATCAGGAATACAAAAACACAGAGGCTGTAGCAATATCTGGGATTGAGTTAGCCAAAACACAACCGGATATTTCCGGTTTCATCCAGTCATATCTGGACAAACTGGTGTGGAATTCGTATGCAATGGACCGAGAGAATCACAGTAGAAATGGTTTTGGAGAAAAGCAAAGTCTTTTCGTTAGGCAAGTGCAATTAGTGTTTCTGAGGTGCAAAATTAAATGTTGCCTGATAAAAACATTCAAAACAATACAGTCCATCAATAATATCCAGAAAACACAAACACACAGGCTTTCACAATGTTTCGGATTGAGTTAGCCAAAACACAACCGGATATTTCTTGTTTCATCCAGTCATATCCGGACAAACTGGTGTGGAATTCGTATGTAATGGATTGAGAAAATCACAGTAAAAATGATTTTGGAGAAGAGCAAAGTCTTTTCGTTAGGCAAGTGCATAAAATGTCATCAATACAAACAGAAATATCATGTTTATTTGTCACAGTTCCTCTAGCTTTCTCCCTAGAAATACGAATGTGTAGAGCTGGTGTCTCCATGTGGAACCAATTACTGTATCCAAGCTTAAAATAAAATGTTCTCCGATAAAAAACATTCAAAACAATAAAGTCCGTGGATAATATCCAGAAAACACACACACTGAGGCTGTATTAATAGCTGGGATTGAGTTAGCCAAAACAAATCCGGATACTTTTTCACTTTCATTAAGGTCATATCCGGACAAAGTGGTGTGTAATTTCTATGCAATGCACTGAGAAAATCACAGTAGAAATGGTTTTGGAGAAAAGCAAAGTCTTTTCGTTAGGCAAGTGCATGAAATGTCATCTATACAAACAGATATATCATGTTTTTTTGCCGTAGTCCCAGTAGCTTTCTCCCTAGAAAATACGAATGTGTAGCGCTGATGTCTCCATGTGGAACCAATTAGTGATTCCAAGCACAAAATTAAATGTTCCCTGATAAAAAACATTCAAAACAATAAAGTCCATGGAAAATATCAGGAATACAAAAACACAGAGGCTGTAGCAATATCTGGGATTGAGTTAGCCAAAACACAACCGGATATTTCCGGTTTCATCCAGTCATATCTGGACAAACTGGTGTGGAATTTGTATGCAATGGACCGAGAAAATCACAGTAAAAATGGTTGTGGAGAAAAGCAAACTCTTTTCTTTAGGCAAGTCCATAAAATGTCATCTATACAAACAGAAATATCATGTTTGTTTGCCGAACTTCCTCTAGCTTTCTATCTAGAAAATACGAATGTGTGGAGCTGGTGTCCCCTTGATGAACCAATGAGTGTTTCAACGGTAGAAAATTAAATGTCCCCTGATAAAAAACATTCAAAACAATAAAGTCCATCGATAATATCAAGAAAACACAAACACAGAGGCTTTCACAATATTTCGAATTGAGTTAGCCAAAACACAACCGGATATTTCTTGTTTCATCCAGTCATATCCGGACAAACTGGTGTGGAATTCGTATGCAATGGACCGAGAAAATCACAGTAAAATGGTTTTGGAGAAAAGCAAAGTCTTTTCGTTAGGCAAGTGCATAAAATGTCATCTATACAAACAGAAATATCATGTTTGTTTGCCACAGTTCCTCTAGCTTTCTCCCTAGAAAATACGAATGTGTAGTGCTGGTGTCTCCATGTGGAACCAATTACCGATTCCAAGCACAAAATTAAATGTTCCCCGATAAAAAACATTCAAAACAATAAAGTCCGTGGATAATATCAGGAATACAAAAACACAGAGGCTGTAGCAATATCTGGCATTGAGTTAGCCAAAACACAACCGGATATTTCCGGTTTCATCCAGTCATATCTGGACAAACTGGTGTGGAATTCGTATGCAATGGACCGAGAGAATCACAGTAAAAATGGTTTTGGAGAAAAGCAAAGTTTTTTCGTTAGGCAAGTGCAATTAGTGTTTCTGAGGTGCAAAATTAAATGTTGCCTGATAAAAACATTCAAAACAATACAGTCCATCAATAATATCCAGAAAACACAAACACACAGGCTTTCACAATGTTTCAGATTGAGTTAGCCAAAACTCAGCAGTATATTTCTGTTTCATCGAATCATATCCGGACAAACTGGTGTGGAATTCGTATGCCATGGATTGAGAAAATCACAGTAAAAATGATTTTGGAGAAGAGCAAAGTCTTTTCGTTAGGCAAGTGCATAAAATGTCATCAATACAAACAGAAATATCATGTTTATTTGTCACAGTTCCTCTAGCTTTCTCCCTAGAAATACGAATGTGTAGAGCTGGTGTCTCCATGTGGAACCAATTACTGTATCCAAGCTTAAAATAAAATGTTCTCCGATAAAAAACATTCAAAACAATAAAGTCCGTTGATAATATCCAGAAAACACACACACTGAGGCTGTATTAATAGCTGGGATTGAGTTAGCCAAAACAAATCCGGATACTTTTTCACTTTCATTAAGGTCATATCCGGACAAAGTGGTGTGTAATTTCTATGCAATGCACTGAGAAAATCACAGTAAAAATGGTTTTGGAGAAAAGCAAAGTCTTTTCGTTAGGCAAGTGCATGAAATGTCATCTATACAAACAGATATATCATGTTTGTTTGCCGCAGTCCCAGTAGCTTTCTCCCTAGAAAATACGAATGTGTAGCGCTGGTGTCTCCATGTGGAACCAATTAGTGATTCCAAGCACAAAATTAAATGTTCCCTGATAAAAAACATTCAAAACAATAAAGTCCATCGATAATATCAAGAAAACACAAACACAGAGGCTTTCACAATATTTCGAATTGAGTTAGCCAAAACACAACCGGATATTTTTTGTTTCATCCAGTCATATCCGGACAAACTGGTGTGGAATTCGTATGCAATGGACCGAGAAAATCACAGTAAAATGGTTTTGGAGAAAAGCAAAGTCTTTTCGTTAGGCAAGTGCATAAAATGTCATCTATACAAACAGAAATATCATGTTTGTTTGCCACAGTTCCTCTAGCTTTCTCCCTAGAAAATACAAATGTGTAGTGCTGGTGTCTCCATGTGGAACCAATTACCGATTCCAAGCACAAAATTAAATGTTCCCCGATAAAAAACATTCAAAACAATAAAGTCCGTGGATAATATCAGGAATACAAAAACACAGAGGCTGTAGCAATATCTGGGATTGAGTTAGCCAAAACACAACCGGATATTTCCGGTTTCATCCAGTCATATCTGGACAAACTGGTGTGGAATTCGTATGCAATGGACCGAGAGAATCACAGTAGAAATGGTTTTGGAGAAAAGCAAAGTCTTTTCGTTAGGCAAGTGCAATTAGTGTTTCTGAGGTGCAAAATTAAATGTTGCCTGATAAAAACATTCAAAACAATACAGTCCATCAATAATATCCAGAAAACACAAACACACAGGCTTTCACAATGTTTCGGATTGAGTTAGCCAAAACTCAGCAGTATATTTCTGTTTCATCGAATCATATCCGGACAAACTGGTGTGGAATTCGTATGCAATGGATTGAGAAAATCACAGTAAAAATGATTTTGGAGAAGAGCAAAGTCTTTTCGTTAGGCAAGTGCATAAAATGTCATCAATACAAACAGAAATATCATGTTTATTTGTCACAGTTCCTCTAGCTTTCTCCCTAGAAATACAAATGTGTAGAGCTGGTGTCTCCATGTGGAACCAATTACTGTATCCAAGCTTAAAATAAAATGTTCTCCGATAAAAAACATTCAAAACAATAAAGTCCGTTGATAATATCCAGAAAACACACACACTGAGGCTGTATTAATAGCTGGGATTGAGTTAGCCAAAACACAACCGGATATTTCCGGTTTCATCCAGTCATATCTGGACAAACTGGTGTGGAATTTGTATGCAATGGACTGAGAAAATCACAGTAAAAATGGTTGTGGAGAAAAGCAAACTCTTTTCTTTAGGCAAGTCCATAAAATGTCATCTATACAAACAGAAATATCATGTTTGTTTGCCGAACTTCCTCTAGCTTTCTATCTAGAAAATACGAATGTGTGGAGCTGGTGTCCCCTTGATGAACCAATGAGTGTTTCAACGGTAGAAAATTAAATGTTCCCTGATAAAAAACATTCAAAACAATAAAGTCCATCGATAATATCAAGAAAACACAAACACAGAGGCTTTCACAATATTTCGAATTGAGTTAGCCAAAACACAACCGGATATTTCTTGTTTCATCCAGTCATATCCGGACAAACTGGTGTGGAATTCGTATGCAATGGACCGAGAAAAACACAGTAAAATGGTTTTGGAGAAAAGCAAAGTCTTTTCGTTAGGCAAGTGCATAAAATGTCATCTATACAAACAGAAATATCATGTTTGTTTGCCACAGTTCCTCTAGCTTTCTCCCTAGAAAATACGAATGTGTAGTGCTGGTGTCTCCATGTGGAACCAATTACCGATTCCAAGCACAAAATTAAATGTTCCCCGATAAAAAACATTCAAAACAATAAAGTCCGTGGATAATATCAGGAATACAAAAACACAGAGGCTGTAGCAATATCTGGGATTGAGTTAGCCAAAACACAACCGGATATTTCCGGTTTCATCCAGTCATATCTGGACAAACTGGTGTGGAATTCGTATGCAATGGACCGAGAGAATCACAGTAAAAATGGTTTTGGAGAAAAGCAAAGTTTTTTCGTTAGGCAAGTGCAATTAGTGTTTCTGAGGTGCAAAATTAAATGTTGCCTGATAAAAACATTCAAAACAATACAGTCCATCAATAATATCCAGAAAACACAAACACACAGGCTTTCACAATGTTTCAGATTGAGTTAGCCAAAACTCAGCAGTATATTTCTGTTTCATCGAATCATATCCGGACAAACTGGTGTGGAATTCGTATGCAATGGATTGAGAAAATCACAGTAAAAATGATTTTGGAGAAGAGCAAAGTCTTTTCGTTAGGCAAGTGCATAAAATGTCATCAATACAAACAGAAATATCATGTTTATTTGTCACAGTTCCTCTAGCTTTCTCCCTAGAAATACGAATGTGTAGAGCTGGTGTCTCCATGTGGAACCAATTACTGTATCCAAGCTTAAAATAAAATGTTCTCCGATAAAAAACATTCAAAACAATAAAGTCCGCTGATAATATCCAGAAAACACACACACTGAGGCTGTATTAATAGCTGGGATTGAGTTAGCTAAAACAAATCCGGATACTTTTTCACTTTCATTAAGGTCATATCCGGACAAAGTGGTGTGTAATTTCTATGCAATGCACTGAGAAAATCACAGTAAACATGGTTTTGGAGAAAAGCAAAGTCTTTTCGTTAGGCAAGTGCATGAAATGTCATCTATACAAACAGATATATCATGTTTGTTTGCCGCAGTCCCAGTAGCTTTCTCCCTAGAAAATACGAATGTGTAGCGCTGGTGTCTCCATGTGGAACCAATTAGTGATTCCAAGCACAAAATTAAATGTTCCCTGATAAAAAACATTCAAAACAATAAAGTCCGTGGAAAATATCAGGAATACAAAAACACAGAGGCTGTAGCAATATCTGGCATTGAGTTAGCCAAAACACAACCGGATATTTCCGGTTTCATCCAGTCATATCTGGACAAACTGGTGTGGAATTTGTATGCAATGGACTGAGAAAATCACTGTAAAAATGGTTGTGGAGAAAAGCAAACTCTTTTCTTTAGGCAAGTCCATAAAATGTCATCTATACAAACAGAAATATCATGTTTGTTTGCCGAACTTCCTCTAGCTTTCTATCTAGAAAATACGAATGTGTGGAGCTGGTGTCCCCTTGATGAACCAATGAGTGTTTCAACGGTAGAAAATTAAATGTTCCCTGATAAAAAACATTCAAAACAATAAAGTCCATCGATAATATCAAGAAAACACAAACACAGAGGCTTTCACAATATTTCGAATTGAGTTAGCCAAAACACAACCGGATATTTCTTGTTTCATCCAGTCATATCCGGACAAACTGGTGTGGAATTCGTATGCAATGGACCGAGAAAAACACAGTAAAATGGTTTTGGAGAAAAGCAAAGTCTTTTCGTTAGGCAAGTGCATAAAATGTCATCTATACAAACAGAAATATCATGTTTGTTTGCCACAGTTCCTCTAGCTTTTTCCCTAGAAAATACAAATGTGTAGTGCTGGTGTCTCCATGTGGAACCAATTACCGATTCCAAGCACAAAATTAAATGTTCCCCGATAAAAAACATTCAAAACAATAAAGTCCGTGGATAATATCAGGAATACAAAAACACAGAGGCTGTAGCAATATCTGGGATTGAGTTAGCCAAAACACAACCGGATATTTCCGGTTTCATCCAGTCATATCTGGACAAACTGGTGTGGAATTCGTATGCAATGGACCGAGAGAATCACAGTAAAAATGGTTTTGGAGAAAAGAAAAGTCTTTTCGTTAGGCAAGTGCAATTAGTGTTTCTGAGGTGCAAAATTAAATGTTGCCTGATAAAAACATTCAAAACAATACAGTCCATCAATAATATCCAGAAAACACAAACACACAGGCTTTCACAATGTTTCAGATTGAGTTAGCCAAAACTCAACAGTATATTTCTGTTTCATCGAATCATATCCGGACAAACTGGTGTGGAATTCGTATGCCATGGATTGAGAAAATCACAGTAAAAATGATTTTGGAGAAGAGCAAAGTCTTTTCGTTAGGCAAGTGCATAAAATGTCATCAATACAAACAGAAATATCATGTTTATTTGTCACAGTTCCTCTAGCTTTCTCCCTAGAAATACGAATGTGTAGAGCTGGTGTCTCCATGTGGAACCAATTACTGTATCCAAGCTTAAAATAAAATGTTCTCCGATAAAAAACATTCAAAACAATAAAGTCCGCTGATAATATCCAGAAAACACACACACTGAGGCTGTATTAATAGCTGGGATTGAGTTAGCCAAAACAAATCCGGATACTTTTTCACTTTCATTAAGGTCATATCCGGACAAAGTGGTGTGTAATTTCTATGCAATGCACTGAGAAAATCACAGTAAACATGGTTTTGGAGAAAAGCAAAGTCTTTTCGTTAGGCAAGTGCATGAAATGTCATCTATACAAACAGATATATCATGTTTGTTTGCCGCAGTCCCAGTAGCTTTCTCCCTAGAAAATACGAATGTGTAGCGCTGGTGTCTCCATGTGGAACCAATTAGTGATTCCAAGCACAAAATTAAATGTTCCCTGATAAAAAACATTCAAAACAATAAAGTCCGTGGAAAATATCAGGAATACAAAAACACAGAGGCTGTAGCAATATCTGGCATTGAGTTAGCCAAAACACAACCGGATATTTCCGGTTTCATCCAGTCATATCTGGACAAACTGGTGTGGAATTTGTATGCAATGGACTGAGAAAATCACTGTAAAAATGGTTGTGGAGAAAAGCAAACTCTTTTCTTTAGGCAAGTCCATAAAATGTCATCTATACAAACAGAAATATCATGTTTGTTTGCCGAACTTCCTCTAGCTTTCTATCTAGAAAATACGAATGTGTGGAGCTGGTGTCCCCTTGATGAACCAATGAGTGTTTCAACGGTAGAAAATTAAATGTTCCCTGATAAAAAACATTCAAAACAATAAAGTCCATCGATAATATCAAGAAAACACAAACACAGAGGCTTTCACAATATTTCGAATTGAGTTAGCCAAAACACAACCGGATATTTCTTGTTTCATCCAGTCATATCCGGACAAACTGGTGTGGAATTCGTATGCAATGGACCGAGAAAAACACAGTAAAATGGTTTTGGAGAAAAGCAAAGTCTTTTCGTTAGGCAAGTGAATAAAATGTCATCTATACAAACAGAAATATCATGTTTGTTTGCCACAGTTCCTCTAGCTTTTTCCCTAGAAAATACAAATGTGTAGTGCTGGTGTCTCCATGTGGAACCAATTACCGATTCCAAGCACAAAATTAAATGTTCCCCGATAAAAAACATTCAAAACAATAAAGTCCGTGGATAATATCAGGAATACAAAAACACAGAGGCTGTAGCAATATCTGGGATTGAGTTAGCCAAAACACAACCGGATATTTCCGGTTTCATCCAGTCATATCTGGACAAACTGGTGTGGAATTCGTATGCAATGGACCGAGAGAATCACAGTAAAAATGGTTTTGGGGAAAAGCAAAGTTTTTTCGTTAGGCAAGTGCAATTAGTGTTTCTGAGGTGCAAAATTAAATGTTGCCTGATAAAAACATTCAAAACAATACAGTCCATCAATAATATCCAGAAAACACAAACACACAGGCTTTCACAATGTTTCAGATTGAGTTAGCCAAAACTCAACAGTATATTTCTGTTTCATCGAATCATATCCGGACAAACTGGTGTGGAATTCGTATGCAATGGATTGAGAAAATCACAGTAAAAATGCTTTTGGAGAAGAGCAAAGTCTTTTCGTTAGGCAAGTGCATAAAATGTCATCAATACAAACAGAAATATCATGTTTATTTGTCACAGTTCCTCTAGCTTTCTCCCTAGAAATACGAATGTGTAGAGCTGGTGTCTCCATGTGGAACCAATTACTGTATCCAAGCTTAAAATAAAATGTTCTCCGATAAAAAACATTCAAAACAATAAAGTCCGCTGATAATATCCAGAAAACACACACACTGAGGCTGTATTAATAGCTGGGATTGAGTTAGCCAAAACAAATCCGGATACTTTTTCACTTTCATTAAGGTCATATCCGGACAAAGTGGTGTGTAATTTCTATGCAATGCACTGAGAAAATCACAGTAAACATGGTTTTGGAGAAAAGCAAAGTCTTTTCGTTAGGCAAGTGCATGAAATGTCATCTATACAAACAGATATATCATGTTTGTTTGCACAGTCCCAGTAGCTTTCTCCCTAGAAAATACGAATGTGTAGCGCTGGTGTCTCCAGGTGGAACCAATTAGTGATTCCAAGCACAAAATTAAATGTTCCCTGATAAAAAACATTCAAAACAATAAAGTCCATGGAAAATATCAGGAATACAAAAACACAGAGGCTGTAGCAATATCTGGCATTGAGTTAGCCAAAACACAACCGGATATTTCCGGTTTCATCCAGTCATATCTGGACAAACTGGTGTGGAATTTGTATGCAATGGACTGAGAAAATCACAGTAAAAATGGTTGTGGAGAAAAGCAAACTCTTTTCTTTAGGCAAGTCCATAAAATGTCATCTATACAAACAGAAATATCATGTTTGTTTGCCGAACTTCCTCTAGCTTTCTATCTAGAAAATACGAATGTGTGGAGCTGGTGTCCCCTTGATGAACCAATGAGTGTTTCAACGGTAGAAAATTAAATGTTCCCTGATAAAAAACATTCAAAACAATAAAGTCCATCGATAATATCAAGAAAACACAAACACAGAGGCTTTCACAATATTTCGAATTGAGTTAGCCAAAACACAACCGGATATTTCTTGTTTCATCCAGTCATATCCGGACAAACTGGTGTGGAATTCGTATGCAATGGACCGAGAAAATCACAGTAAAATGGTTTTGGAGAAAAGCAAAGTCTTTTCGTTAGGCAAGTGCATAAAATGTCATCTATACAAACAGAAATATCATGTTTGTTTGCCACAGTTCCTCTAGCTTTCTCCCTAGAAAATATGAATGTGTAGTGCTGGTGTCTCCATGTGGAACCAATTACCGATTCCAAGCACAAAATTAAATGTTCCCTGATAAAAAACATTCAAAACAATAAAGTCCGTGGATAATATCAGGAATACAAAAACACAGAGGCTGTAGCAATATCTGGGATTGAGTTAGCCAAAACACAACCGGATATTTCCGGTTTCATCCAGTCATATCTGGACAAACTGGTGTGGAATTCGTATGCAATGGACCGAGAGAATCACAGTAGAAATGGTTTTGGAGAAAAGCAAAGTCTTTTCGTTAGGCAAGTGCAATTAGTGTTTCTGAGGTGCAAAATTAAATGTTGCCTGATAAAAACATTGAAATCAATACAGTCCATCAATAATATCCAGAAAACACAAACACACAGGCTTTCACAATGTTTCGGATTGAGGTAGCCAAAACTCAGCAGTATATTTCTGTTTCATCGAATTATATCCGGACAAACTGGTGTGGAATTCGTATGCAATGGATTGAGAAAATCACAGTAAAAATGATTTTGGAGAAGAGCAAAGTCTTTTCGTTAGGCAAGTGCATAAAATGTCATCAATACAAACAGAAATATCATGTTTATTTGTCACAGTTCCTCTAGCTTTCTCCCTAGAAATACGAATGTGTAGAGCTGGTGTCTCCATGTGGAACCAATTACTGTATCCAAGCTTAAAATAAAATGTTCTCCGATAAAAAACATTCAAAACAATAAAGTCCGTTGATAATATCCAGAAAACACACACACTGAGGCTGTATTAATAGCTGGGATTGAGTTAGCCAAAACAAATCCGGATACTTTTTCACTTTCATTAAGGTCATATCCGGACAAAGTGGTGTGTAATTTCTATGCAATGCACTGAGAAAATCACAGTAAAAATGGTTTTGGAGAAAAGCAAATTCTTTTCGTTAGGCAAGTGCATGAAATGTCATCTATACAAACAGATATATCATGTTTGTTTGCCGCAGTCCCAGTAGCTTTCTCCCTAGAAAATACGAATGTGTAGTGCTGGTGTCTCCATGTGGAACCAATTACCGATTCCAAGCACAAAATTAAATGTTCCCCGATAAAAAACATTCAAAACAATAAAGTCCGTGGATAATATCAGGAATACAAAAACACAGAGGCTGTAGCAATATCTGGCATTGAGTTAGCCAAAACACAACCGGATATTTCCGGTTTCATCCAGTCATATCTGGACAAACTGGTGTGGAATTCGTATGCAATGGACCGAGAGAATCACAGTAAAAATGGTTTTGGAGAAAAGCAAAGTCTTTTCGTTAGGCAAGTGCAATTAGTGTTTCTGAGGTGCAAAATTAAATGTTGCCTGATAAAAACATTCAAAACAATACAGTCCATCAATAATATCCAGAAAACACAAACACACAGGCTTTCACAATGTTTCGGTTTGAGGTAGCCAAAACTCAGCAGTATATTTCTGTATCATCGAATCATATCCGGACAAACTGGTGTGGAATTCGTATGCAATGGATTGAGAAAATCACAGTAAAAATGATTTTGGAGAAGAGCAAAGTCTTTTCGTTAGGCAAGTGCATAAAATGTCATCAATACAAACAGAAATATCATGTTTATTTGTCACAGTTCCTCTAGCTTTCTCCCTAGAAATACGAATGTGTAGAGCTGGTGTCTCCATGTGGAACCAATTACTGTATCCAAGCTTAAAAAAAAATGTTCTCCGATAAAAAACATTCAAAACAATAAAGTCCGTTGATAATATCCAGAAAACACACACACTGAGGCTGTATTAATAGCTGGGATTGAGTTAGCCAAAACAAATCCGGATACTTTTTCACTTTCATTAAGGTCATATCCGGACAAAGTGGTGTGTAATTTCTATGCAATGCACTGAGAAAATCACAGTAAAAATGGTTTTGGAGAAAAGCAAAGTCTTTTCGTTAGGCAAGTGCATGAAATGTCATCTATACAAACAGATATATCATGTTTGTTTGCCGCAGTCCCAGTAGCTTTCTCCCTAGAAAATACGAATGTGTAGCGCTGGTGTCTCCATGTGGAACCAATTAGTGATTCCAAGCACAAAATTAAATGTTCCCTGATAAAAAACATTCAAAACAATAAAGTCCATCGATAATATCAAGAAAACACAAACACAGAGGCTTTCACAATATTTCGAATTGAGTTAGCCAAAACACAACCGGATATTTCTTGTTTCATCCAGTCATATCCGGACAAACTGGTGTGGAATTCGTATGCAATGGACCGAGAAAATCACAGTAAAATGGTTTTGGAGAAAAGCAAAGTCTTTTCGTTAGGCAAGTGCATAAAATGTCATCTATACACACAGAAATATCATGTTTGTTTGCCACAGTTCCTCTAGCTTTCTCCCTAGAAAATACGAATGTGTAGTGCTGGTGTCTCCATGTGGAACCAATTACCGATTCCAAGCACAAAATTAAATGTTCCCCGATAAAAAACATTCAAAACAATAAAATCCGTTGATAATATCCAGAAAACACACACACTGAGGCTGTATTAATAGCTGGGATTGAGTTAGCCAAAACAAATCCGGATACTTTTTCACTTTCATTAAGGTCATATCCTGACAAAGTGGTGTGTAATTTCTATGCAATGCACTGAGAAAATCACAGTAAAAATGGTTTTGGAGAAAAGCAAATTCTTTTCGTTAGGCAAGTGCATGAAATGTCATCTATACAAACAGATATATCATGTTTGTTTGCCGCAGTCCCAGTAGCTTTCTCCCTAGAAAATACGAATGTGTAGTGCTGGTGTCTCCATGTGGAACCAATTACCGATTCCAAGCACAAAATTAAATGTTCCCTGATAAAAAACATTCAAAACAATAAAGTCCATGGAAAATATCAGGAATACAAAAACACAGAGGCTGTAGCAATATCTGGCATTGAGTTAGCCAAAACACAACCGGATATTTCCGGTTTCATCCAGTCATATCTGGACAAACTGGTGTGGAATTTGTATGCAATGGACCGAGAAAATCACAGTAAAAATGGTTGTGGAGAAAAGCAAACTCTTTTCTTTAGGCAAGTCCATAAAATGTCATCTATACAAACAGAAATATCATGTTTGTTTGCCGAACTTCCTCTAGCTTTCTATCTAGAAAATACGAATGTGTGGAGCTGGTGTCCCCTTGATGAACCAATGAGTGTTTCAACGGTAGAAAATTAAATGTTCCCTGATAAAAAACATTCAAAACAATAAAGTCCATCGATAATATCAAGAAAACACAAACACAGAGGCTTTCACAATATTTTGGATTGAGTTAGCCAAAACAAAACCGGATATTTCTGTTTTCATCCAGTCATTTCCGGACAAATTGCTGTCGAATTCGTATGCAATCGACTGAGAAAATCATTGTAAAAATGGTTTTGGAGAAAAGCAAAGTCTTTTCCTTAGGCAAGTGCATATAATGTCATCTATACAAACAGAAATATCATCTTTGTTTGCCGCAGTTCCTCTAGCTTTCTCCCTAGAAAATACGAATGTGCGGAGATGGTGTCCCCATGATGAACCAATTAGTTTTTCAAAGGTACAAAATTAAATTTTCCCTGATAAAAAATTTCAAAACAATAAAGTCCAACGATAATATCCATAAAACGCAAACACAGAGGCTTTCACTATATTTCGGATTGAGTTAGCCACAACACAACCGGATATGACTGGTTTCATCCAATCATATCCGGACAAAGTGGTGTGGAATTCGTATGCAACGGGCTGAGAAAATCAGAATAAAAATGGTTTTGGAGAAAAGCAAAGTCTTTTCATTATTAAGTGCACAAACCCAGAGGCTTTCACAATATTTCGGATTGAGTTAGCCAAAACACAACCGGATATTTCTGTTTTCATCCAGCCTTATCTGGACAAACTGGTGTGGAATTCGTATGCAATGAACGGAGAAAATCACAGAAAAATGGTTTTGGAGAAAAGTAAAGTCTTTTCTTTAGGCAAGTGCATAAAATGTCATCTATACAGGCAGAAATATCATGTTTGTTTGTCGCAGTTCCTTTAGCTTACTCGCTAGAAAGTACGAATGTGTAGAGCTGGTATCTCCATGTGGAACCAATTACTGTATCCAAGCTCAAAATAAAATGTACCCCGAAAAACCATTCAAATCAATGAAGTCCTTTGATATTATCCTGAAAACGCACACACGGAGGCTGTAGCAATATATGGGATTGAGTTAGCCACAACAAACCGGATATTTCCAGTATCATCCAGTCATATCCGGAGAAAGTGGTGTGGAATTCGTATGCAATGGACTGAGAAAATCACAGTAAAAATGTTTTGGGACCAAAAGCAAGTTCTTTTCATTAGGCAAGTGCATAAACTGTCATCTATACAAACAGAAATATCATGTTTGTTTGCCGAACTTCCTCTAGCTTTCTATCTAGAAAATACGAATGTGTGGAGCTGGTGTCCCCTTGATGAAACAATGAGTGTTTCAACGGTAGAAAATTAAATGTTACCTGATAAAAAAACATTCAAAACAATAAAGTCCATCGATAATATCAAGAAAACACAAACACAGAGGCTTTCACAATATTTTGGATTGAGTTAGCCAAAACACAACCGGATATTTCTGGTTTCATCCAGTCATATCCGGAGAAATTGGTGTGGAATTCGTATGCAATGGACCGAGAAAATCACAGTAAAATGGTTTTGGAGAAAAGCAAAGTCTTTTCGTTAGGCAAGTGCATGAAATGTCATCTATACAAACAGAAATATCATGTTTGTTTGCCACAGTTCCTCTAGCTTTCTCCCTAGAAAATACGAATGTGTAGTGCTGGTGTCTCCATGTGGAACCAATTACCAATTCCAAGCACAAAATTAAATGTTCCCCGATAAAAAACATTCAAAACAATAAAGTCCGTGGATAATATCAGGAATACAAAAACACAGAGGCTGTAGCAATATCTGGCATTGAGTTAGCCAAAACACAACCGGATATTTCCGGTTTCATCCAGTCATATCTGGACAAACTGGTGTGGAATTCGTATGCAATGGACCGAGAGAATCACAGTAAAAACGATTTTGGAGAAGAACAAAGTCTTTTCGTTAGGCAAGTGCATAAAATGTCATCAATACAAACAGAAATATCATGTTTATTTCTCACAGTTCCTCTAGCTTCCTCCTAGAAATACGAATGTGTAGAGCTGGTGTCTCCATGTGGAACCAATTACTGTATCCAAGCTTAAAATAAAATGTTCTCCGATAAAAAACATTCAAAACAATAAAGTCCGTTGATAATATCCAGAAAACACACACACTGAGGCTGTATTAATAGCTGGGATTGAGTTAGCCAAAACAAATCCGGATACTTTTTCACTTTCATTAAGGTCATATCCGGACAAAGTGGTGTGTAATTTCTATGCAATGCACTAAGAAAATCACAGTAAAAATGGTTTTGGAGAAAAGCAAATTCTTTTCGTTAGGCAAGTGCATGAAATGTCATCTATACAAACAGATATATCATGTTTGTTTGCCGCAGTCCCAGTAGCTTTCTCCCTAGAAAATACGAATGTATAACGCTGGTGTCTCCATGTGGACCAATTAGTAATTCGAAGCACAAAATTAAATGTTCCCTGATAAAAAACATTCAAAACAATAAAGTCCGTGGAAAATATCAGGAATACAAAAACACAGCGGCTGTAACAATATCTGGCATTGAGTTAGCCAAAACACAACCGGATATTTCTGGTTTCATCCAGTCATATCTGGAGAAACCGGTGTGGAATTTGTATGCAATGGACCGAGAAAATCACAGTAAAAATGGTTGCGGAGAAAAGCAAACTCTTTTCTTTAGGCAAGTCCATAAAATGTCATCTATACAAACAGAAATATCATGTTTGTTTGCCGAACTTCCTCTAGCTTTCTATCTAGAAAATACGAATGTGTGGAGCTGGTGTCCCCTTGATGAACCAATGAGTGTTTCAACGGTAGAAAATTAAATGTTCCCTGATAAAAAACATTCAAAACAATAAAGTCCATCGATAATATCAAGAAAACACAAACACAGAGGCTTTCACAATATTTTGGATTGAGTTAGCCAAAACACAACCGGATATTTCTTGTTTCATCCAGTCATATCTGGACAAACTGGTGTGGAATTCGTATGCAATGGACCGAGAAAATCACAGTAAAATGGTTTTGGAGAAAAGCAAAGTCTTTTCGTTAGGCAAGTGCATAAAATGTCATCTATACAAACAGAAATATCATGTTTGTTTGCCACAGTTCCTCTAGCTTTCTCCCTAGAAAATACGAATGTGTAGTGCTGGTGTCTCCATGTGGAACCAATTACCGATTCCAAGCACAAAATTAAATGTTCCCCGATAAAAAACATTCAAAACAATAAAGTCCGTGGATAATATCAGGAATACAAAAACACAGAGGCTGTAGCAATATCTGGGATTGAGTTAGCCAAAACACAACCGGATATTTCCGGTTTCATCCAGTCATATCTGGACAAACTGGTGTGGAATTCGTATGCAATGGACTGAGAGAATCACAGTAGAAATGGTTTTGGAGAAAAGCAAAGTCTTTTCGTTAAGCAAGTGCAATTAGTGTTTCTGAGGTGCAAAATTAAATGTTGCCTGATAAAAACATTCAAAACAATACAGTCCATCAATAATATCCAGAAAACACAAACACACAGGCTTTCACAATGTTTCGGATTGAGTTAGCCAAAACTCAACAGTATATTTCTGTTTCATCGAATCATATCTGGACAAACTGGTGTGGAATTCGTATGCAATGGATTGAGAAAATCACAGTAAAAATGATTTTGGAGAAGAGCAAAGTCTTTTCGTTAGGCAAGTGCATAAAATGTCATCAATACAAACAGAAATATCATGTTTATTTCTCACAGTTCCTCTAGCTTTCTCCTTAGAAATACGAATGTGTAGAGCTGGTGTCTCCATGTGGAACCAATTACTGTATCCAAGCTTAAAATAAAATGTTCTCCGATAAAAAACATTCAAAACAATAAAGTCCGTTGATAATATCCAGAAAACACACACACTGAGGCTGTATTAATAGCTGGGATTGAGTTAGCCAAAACAAATCCGGATACTTTTTCACTTTCATTAAGGTCATATCCGGACAAAGTGGTGTGTAATTTCTATGCAATGCACTGAGAAAATCACAGTAAACATGGTTTTGGAGAAAAGCAAAGTCTTTTCGTTAGGCAAGTGCATGAAATGTCATCTATACAAACAGATATATCATGTTTGTTTGCCGCAGTCCCAGTAGCTTTCTCCCTAGAAAATACGAATGTGTAGCGCTGGTGTCTCCATGTGGAACCAATTAGTGATTCCAAGCACAAAATTAAATGTTCCCTGATAAAAAACATTCAAAACAATAAAGTACATGGAAAATATCAGGAATACAAAAACACAGAGGCTGTAGCAATATCTGGCATTGAGTTAGCCAAAACACAACCGGATATTTCCGGTTTCATCCAGTCATATCTGGACAAACTGGTGTGGAATTTGTATGCAATGGACAGAGAAAATCACAGTAAAAATGGTTGTGGAGAAAAGCAAACTCTTTTCTTTAGGCAAGTCCATAAAATGTCATCTATACAAACAGAAATATCATGTTTGTTTGCCGAACTTCCTCTAGCTTTCTATCTAGAAAATACGAATGTGTGGAGCTGGTGTCCCCTTGATGAACCAATGAGTGTTTCAACGGTAGAAAATTAAATGTTCCCTGATAAAAAACCATTCAAAACAATAAAGTCCATCGATAATATCAAGAAAACACAAACACAGAGGCTTTCACAATATTTTGGATTGAGTTAGCCAAAACACAACCGGATATTTCTGGTTTCATCCAGTCATATCCGGAGAAACTGGTGTGGAATTCGTATGCAATGGACCGAGAAAATCACAGTAAAATGGTTTTGGAGAAAAGCAAAGTCTTTTCGTTAGGCAAGTGCATAAAATGTCATCTATACAAACAGAAATATCATGTTTGTTTGCCACAGTTCCTCTAGCTTTCTCCCTAGAAAATACGAATGTGTAGTGCTGGTGTCTCCATGTGGAACCAATTAGTGTATCTAAGTTCAAAATTAAATGTTCCCCAAAAAAACATTCAAACAATAAAGTCCATTGATAATATCTGGAAAACAGAAACACAGATGCTGTAGCAATATCTGGGATTGAGTTAGCCAAAATAAAACCGGATATTTCTGGTTTCATCCAGTCATATCAGGACAAACCGGTATAGAAATCGTATGCAATGGACCATGATAATCACAGTAAAAATGGTTTTGGAGAAAAGCAAAGTCTTTTCGTTAGGCTAGTGCATACTAAATCATCGATACAAACAGAAATATCATGTTTGTTTGCCGCAGTTCCACTAGCTATCTACCCAGAAAATAGGAATCTGTAGAGCTAGGGTCTCCATGATGGACCAATTAGTGTTTCAACGGTACAAAATTAAATGTTCCTTGATAAAAACCTTCAAAACAATAAAGTCCATGCATAATATCCAGAAACATAAACCCAGAGGCTGTAGCAATATTTTGGATAGAGTTACCAAAAACACAACCGGATATTTCTGGTTTTTCCAGTCATATCTGGACAAAGTACTTTGGAATTCGTATGCAATGGATGGAGAAAATCACAATAAAAATGGTTTTGGAGAAAAACAGAGTCTTCGTCAGGCAAGTGCATAAAATGTCCTCGATAAAAACAGAAATATCATGTTTGTTTGCCGCAGTTCCTCTAGCTTTCTCCCTTGAAAATACAAATCTGTAGAGCTGGTTTCTCCATGTGGAACCAATTCGTGTTTCCAAGCACAAAATTGAATGTTCCCCAATAAAAAATTTTCAAAACAATAAAGTCTGTTTATAATATCTAGAAAACCCAAACACAGAGGATTTCACCATATTTTGGATTGAGTTAGCCAAAACACAACCGGATATTTCTGGTTTCACCAGTAATATCCGTACAAAGTTGTGAGGAATTCGTATGCAATCGACTGAGAAAATTACTGTAAAAATGTTTTTGGAGAAAAGCAAAGTCTTTTCGATAGGCAAGTGCATAAAATGTCATCGATACAAACAGAAATATCATGTTTATTTTTCGCAGTTCCTCTAGCTTTCTCCCTAGAAAATACAAATGTGTAGAGCTGGTGTCCCGTTGATGAACCAATTAGTGTTTCCAAGCACAAAATTAAATGTTCCTTGATAAAAAAAACATTCAAAACAATAATGTGCATGGATAATATCATGAATACACAAACACAGAGGCTGTAGCAATATCTGGGATTGAGTTAGCCAAAACCAAACCTCATATTTCCGGTTTGATCCAGTCATATCTGCACAAAGTGGTATGGAATTCGTATGCAATGGACCGAGAGAATCACAGTAAAAATAGTTTTGGAGAAAAGCAACGTATTTTCGTTAGGCAAGTGCAAAAAATGTCATCTATACAAACAGAAATATCATGTTTGTTTGCCGCAGTTCGTATAGTATTCTCCCTAGAATATACGAATGTGTAGAGCTGGAGTCCCCTTGATGGACCAATTAGTGTTTCAGGGGTACAAAATTAAATGTTCCCTGATAAAAACATTCAAAACAATAAATTCCATCGATAATATCCAGAAAACACAAACACAGATGCTATCACAATATTTCGGATTGAGTTAGCCAAAACACAACCGGATATTTCTGGTTTCAACCAGTCATATCCGGACAAAGTGCTGTGGAATTCGTATGCAATAGGCTGACAAAATCAGAGTAAAAATGGTTTTGGAGAAAAGCAAAGTCTTTTCGTTAGGCAAGTTCATAAAATATCATTGATACAAACAGAAATATCATGTTTGTTTGTCACAGTTCTTCTAGCTATCTGCCTAGAAAATATGAATATGTAAAGCTTGTGTCTCCATGTGGAACCAATTACTGTATGCAATTCAAAAAAATGTTCCCTGATAAAAAACATTCAAAACAATAAAGTCCATTAATAATATCTAGAAAACACAAACACAGAGGCTGTAGCAATTTCTGGGATTGAATAATCAAAAACAATACCGCATATTTCCGGTTTCATCCAGTCATATCCGGACAAAGTGCTGTGGAATTCGTATGCAATAGGCTGACAAAATCAGAGTAAAAATGGTTTTGGAGAAAAGCAAAGTCTTTTCGTTAGGCAAGTTCATAAAATATCATCCGTACAAACAGAAATATCATGTTTATTTGTCGCAGTTCTTCTAGCTATCTGCCTAGAAAATATGAATGTGTAGAGCTGGTGTCTCCATGTGGAACCAATTACTGTATCCAAGCTCAAAAAAATGTTCCCTGATAAAAAACATTCAAAACAATAAAGTCCATTAATAATATCTAGAAACACAAACACAGAAGCTGTAGCAATATTAGGGATTGAGTTAGCCAAAACACAAATGGATATTTCTGGGTTCATCCAGTCACATCCGCGGAAACTGGTGTGGAATTCGTATGCAATGGACCGAGAAAATCACAGTAAAAATGGTTTTGGAGAAAAGCAAAGTCTTTTTGTTAGGAAAGTGCATAAAATGTCATCGATATAAACAGAAATATCTTGTTTGTTTGCCGCAGATACTCTAGCTTTCTCCCTAAAAAATAAGAATGTGTAGAGCTGGTGTCTTCATGTGGAACCAATTAGTGTATCTAAGCTCAAAATATAAGGTTCCCCGATAAAAAACATTCAAAACAATAAAGTCCGTTGATGATATCCACAAAACACAAACACAGAGGCTGTAGCAATATCTGGAATTGAGATAGCCAAAACACAACCGGGGGACGGAGCCAAGATGGCGGATAGTGCGGACGTGCGCCGTAGTTTGGGAAAATATAGTTTCATAAAAGTGGAATTACTGTAGCCTCAGGAAAAGACTCAAGAAAAAAACTGCAGAGGAAACGCTTCCGGATCCAGTAGATGTGACACAGACGACTTACAGGGAGCCCACCGCGTGGAAAACCAACCACGGGAGACGATCCGAGCGGCGGGAGACGAGCCGAGCGGCGGGAGAGGAGCCGAGCAGCGGGAGAGGAGCCACAGAATCTCGCCAGCGCGGGAACGAACGGAGGAGGGTAAGACCTCAGAAACCTGAGACATTGGTGGTGGGGGGGAACAGAGGCCTCTCCCTTCACTCACCAAGTAAAACAAAGAGCACCACGATTTTACATATGTAAAGCGCAGCCAAACTCAGTAACTTTAGCAAAACTGGAGAACACATTGAGGGCTGCATAAACTCTTTGTGTGGTCCCAGGGGTAGATCAAACGAATACTCACAGAGGCCAGATTTCAACTACCCTCAAATCCACTCCCAACTGAGTCAAAAAAAAAAAGCACCATAAATTATCTCCAACATGCCAAACAACAAACATAGAAGCCGAGGTAACAAGAGCAAGGAAGACACTATGACGCCCCCAAATGAGAAAGACACCCCAATGCAAGATTATGAAGATGATGAGATCAAAGAAATGCAAGAAGCGGATCTCAAAAAATTGATAAGAACATTAAGAAGTTCTCAAAACCAAATTCTTGAACTGCAGAAATCCTTAATGGACAAGATAGAAAATCTCCCGTGAAAATGAAATATTAAGGAGAAATCAAAATGAAATGAAACAACTAGTAGAACAGGAAACTGAGATAGTGACAAAAAACCACAATGAAATGAAGAACTCAATAGATCAAATGGCAAACACATTAGAGAGCCTTAAAAACAGAATGGGTGAAGCAGAAGAGAGAATATCAGAATTAAAAGACAGAGAACAGGAAAGGAAACAATCAAATCAAAGAAAAGAAGAAGAAATCAGAAATCTAAAAAATACTGTCAGGAATCTACAGGATAGTATTAAAAAACCCAACATTCGGGTTCTAGGAGTTCCTGAAGGCATGGAGAGGGAGAAAG